>NW_022900918.1:8805116-8809592 GCF_012274545.1 Fukomys damarensis
AAAAAAAAAAAAAAAAAAAAAAAAAAAAAATAGGGCAGGTAACACATGCCTATAATCCCAGCTCCTTGCGAAACTGAGACTGGAGGGTCACAAGGCTAAGGTCATCTTGGGTAACTTGGAGAGACCTTGTCTTAAAATTAAAATAATGAAAAAGTTTAGAGATATAGCTCAGCACTCCATGGATTCAACCCCCAACATAAATAAGAAAACGGAAAAAGCCAACTGTCACAGTCTTTGGTTAATTCTATTCTGTTTTGAAACATCCAATTATATAGTTGTTTTTAAGCATGGGAGCCTAAACTCCTGCACTGTAAAGTTTAATTTCCAAGCAAAAGTCAAAATCAAAGATGCTACTCCACACCTCAGGTCTTTTCTAATTCCACAGTCAGCCCCTAATTCTGCACAGGCTCGTGTACACCCAAGTATGGGCACATTTTCCTTCAGCTTCTTCATTCTTAATGAAAGTACGTTCCATTGTCATCTGGGGGGTTGGGTTTTATCTGACGATCAGGACTTAATCCAGGGTTTCTCACAGCACACGTCTTACACAGATATATCCTCGGCCCCTCACAAGGATATCTTTTAACATAAATGTGTGAAGAAAGCCCTTTATAATCTAGTTTCTTGCCATTCTTTGTTGCAACATTCCATTTTTTAAAAGCAAGTTGCAAAAATGTATATGTTGAGCTCAAATTACGCATATCTATCTAAAGAATTTTCAAAAGTGTAGAATAAGTTCTCAACTTTAAAAACAATTTTTTTGGGGGGAGGGGTACCAGGGATCAAACTGAGGACCTTGCAATTGCAAGGCAAGCGACGGAACCACTGGGCTAAATCCCCAGCCCTAAGTTCTCAGCTTTAAATGGACTCCACATTGCACATCATTTTCATATAGGCTTTACTTCTGTGACAGTAGATTAAAATGAAAATGTGTTTAAAACAACATTTCTTCTGAAATCATTTTCAAAAGTTTGCACCAATGAGTTAGTTCCTTGATTAGTTATAGTACTATGAAACAGGGAAGAAAGAAAATAATTCTGAGCTGATATAAACGCTTACCTTTAGTAAGCTTAGCAAGCAAACCTTGAGAAGTGTTTGCATCCTATTTACTTACAACAATCCTATAAAACAATAAACTTCTGAAAGCAATTACTTTAAATTTATTTTTCCTCTGCAGTGAAGCAGAATATACTGCATGAAAAAGGTAGCATTGAACTTGCATAATAATACAGATTTATTGAGGCAAGGAACAATGCTGATTAAAAAGTAAAAACATTGAAATACACCCTAGCATCTTTCCTGAAACACATGATAATAATTATCTTAGGAAGAGGTGGTGCTGACAACAGCCTAGATGATGCTGCCAAATGGAGAGTTAATTTTATTTTAAAGGATTAAACCATAAATTACTTCTTTAAAATTAGTGAGAAAAAAATAAACCCCTTCTAAAGTCAATTTAATCAATTCACAAGAATTTTGCACAAGAGAAAAAATTATTAGACCATAACCTTTCAAGAGGTTCCACGAGAATCATATTAAAGTGTCTTGCCACTCTTACTTAGGAACTAATTAAGAATATATATGACTAGATTTTCAAATATCTGTTTAACAACCTATAATCTAACATATTTATTGCCATCTCATTCTATATTTTAGAACAGGAGTTGGTTAGAGCTTAATCACTTTTAAAATAGTCTCCTTTCAAAAATTCACTTCTCAATAAGAACTTAATTTTCTGACTTATCGTACCTTAACAGAGTCAAAGGATAATAAGTGTTTAATAAATTCATTTCGGCTAATACATGCTATTAATTATTCACAATTACTTTCCCCCTTCCTACCCTTGTCAACTTTCCTGTTGTATGAGGAAAATGCATTTCTTCATCATAGGTTTCCTTCCCATTTATTTTGGGCTTACTGTGTAACCAATGACATGTAAACGAGGTGATGTGCAAAGCTGAGAAGTCTGAGCAGCGACACATCCGCCCCACTTCCTGAGCTTCTGCTCTCCTCTGAGGGAGTATCTGAATAAAAGGACCACCACCAAGCTCAGGGGAGTCATCCTTGACCAACACACCTCAAGTAACATAAGCTAGAAATGGATGTTTTTCATAAACTGCTGAAATCTGAGTGTTTGTTTCTGTAGGCTATACATCATGCACCATAGACGTCACAATTGTTTGTTTTAACTGCTTAGAGTGTACGAAATCGTGTACAGCAGAGATCCATTCAGAAGGAAACAACCATCTTATAAAAAGACACTCAAAGCTTTCCACACCTGTGGGTCGCTAAGGGATCACACAAGAATGAGAATAGATCTCTAATCAAAGAAAATATGCCTTTCTCACATAATTCATCTTGAGAAATGGTGAAGAGAGGAAAAAGTTGGTTTTGGAATTCTGGTACGCATAATGTGAAGCTGACATGCTTAGAACACTGACTATAGATTGCTCTAGATTATTGACAAACGATTCAAGACCATCTGTTCAAGTACAAAGAGGGAAAATGTTGAATATAGTCCAAAAATAAAGTTATTACTGAGTTTAAAACAGTGTAAAAACTAACTTTCTAAACATTAAAGGTGAAATTTAATGTCTTTTCACATAAAGAAGTATAGAGAAACCAGGCGTGGTGGCACACCCCTGCAATCCCAGCACTCGGGAGGCTGAGGTAGGAGGATCGCTGTGAGTTCGAGACCAGCCTGGGCTCCATAGTGAGTTCCAGGTCAGTCTCAACTACACAGTGAGACCCTGCCTCATAAAACAAAAACAAAAACAAAACAAAAAAGAAGTATAGAGGAAAAATGTTTTAACAAAAAGTGTTTTCTACAGGTATGATTTCTTTTTAAAATCAGTGCAGTAATTTGTCTGATACATTTTTTAAAACACTATTTGTTTGCATTTTTTGTGTGTTTGAAGATAATACTGAATAATTCATAGTCTAAGACAGACCCAAATTTATCAAATAGTTAAGAAGCATTCATTAACTATTTTCAAGGTAAATTTTTGTTAAGTCTGGGACTATGTTCCTTCTACTAATAACAATTTGCATTGAGATTTTTACCTATATTTATCCAATGACTCTAGGTGGAAAATAAGAGTAAATTCCAGGATCAGGAACAAGAAAATATTGGCCTTATATACTGCCATTGGCTACATGTCTTGACACACTGGGGTTTATTTGAAGAAACAGACTTATTTTCAAATGAAAATTTGCTTGTATTAAGTATATTGGGACTGCAGAAGCGTATGGCTTACAGTGGTTTAAACGTCATTAAAAAACCATTAAACATCATTAAAAATGAATTTATTGACAAAAATTTATGTGGATTTGAATTCTTCGCTGAATTCACACAGTCCAGGCCTACAAATTAATGCACAGGCAGATAGGCAGTGTGTTAACTACCCAAGTAACTTCTCCAATCCTCAGATAGCAAGAATGGGGAAGCTATTTCTACTGTTAAATAGCCAAAAGCTCTCCTCCTGTTTAGAATCAAGTATATTGAGTGAAATCTTTTAGCATGTCACGAAGTCTTCTCCACTAGCTATCAGTAATTATCTTACAGTTTATAATGAATTTTTAAAGTGTTTCTTCATAATTCCTACCTCTTTCACATCTCCCCTCAAAAACTAATCTCTAATTTGTACCGTTATTCTTTAAGAGCCTCATCCAATATCATATATTTGTTTTTATATTTTTCTTGTCAGTCAAGAAGCTAATGGGTGAGCATAGCTTTCCCACCATAAATATTGCCTAACGTTATCCTCTAGCTTCAATTTTCATATGAAAATGAAAATTGAACATTTTCTAATGTGGACTTTACAGACCTGGACGCATACCCCCATACAATTGCAGAGGTTTGTTTTTCTTTTGGTTTGGTTTTTGTGGAACAGGGCATCGAATCTAAAGCCATGGGCCTGTTAGGCCAGCCCCTATTGCTGAGCTAGATAAACCTACAGTCCTGTAGAGTTTGTAAGAGGGATTTTATGATGTACTTTGCACATAATCAAAAAATTAAAAAGAGGAAAAAATTAAGCCTCTATCCACTTAAGCCTCTACCTTTCTTAAATTTGAGTTAAGAATGATTGAAATCTATTACATAATTTATTTATCTTTTTGCCATGACTAAGATACATTTTTAACAACAGCCTTTTTAATTAAAATCTCAATAGAGATAGCATATTTGTAAATAGGTTTGAAATAAAACAGTGAGACATAATTTTTCAGTTTGTTTGCAATTTCTTCTTCAGTATCTGAAATTTAGCAAAAATATGTGATGTGATTGCTGTACGTGGGCACATTTTCATCCTCCTTACATGGTGGCTTGATACAAAAAGAAAATTGATTACCTTACACATATGAACATATTTTCTTAATGACTTCAGCTGCAAAATTTTTGTAGGAAGAAACTTATTTGTTCCTAGTAAGTTTCTATCCTCTCTCCCTCTCTCTCTCTCTCTCTGTATATATATATAT
>NW_022900918.1:8809648-8852369 GCF_012274545.1 Fukomys damarensis
TATATATATATATATATATACATATATATATATATGTATATATATATATACATATATATATATATTTGTGTGTGTGTGCTTTTGCAAATAAAATTTAATTTCATAATCAAGGCTGGCCTTGAACTTGCTGTGCAGCCTACCAGGCTGGCCTGAAACATCCATCCTCTTGTCTTAGCTCAGTGGAGCATCTCTTTAATTTCAACAGAGCATACAAAACATGCATTTGCACAGAAATGCGGAGAAGAGATTTTTTTCTGCTGGATTTAATGTTTTATTGTCACCATCTTGAATTCTTGTAGATTTTTTTCTTTAAAAAGGGGCTCTAGCCAGGGATTTAGCTCAGTGGTGCTGCACCTGCCTTCCAAGTGCAACATCCTGAGTTCGATCCCCTGTACTAGAAAAATAAAAATAAAAAGGGGACTCACATTTTCATGTTGTAATGAGTGTGGATGTGAATCTGTATAACTGGAAGTCAAAGGCAGATGGTAGCCACTGGAGCAGCAGAGTTTCAGAATACTGAGATTTTGATTAGCGACATAAAGAATAGCTGGAATTTGGCAAGGACAGAGAGAAGAGGAAATTCAAATCGGAAGAAACATGCAACGAACACAAAATAAAATTTGCACAGTGATAATAATTAGGCTTTCTCAATCTAAGAAGGAGGTTTTTGTAATCAGATTTCCAAGGGATTTAAAAGCCCGGCTAGAAAGTTAGGTTTTATTTATAGAAAAAATGGTAAGTTTCAGCAAGAAGAAAGAAAATATACATTGATGTAAATATGAAGCTATGCAGAAGACTGGAGGATGAAACCTTTGGTGGAAAATGATGGCAAAATCTAACAAATGTTTGAAAGCACAATGCTTAATAAACAAATCTCGCTATGTCTTTTATTCCTGAAAGAGCATTAAGAAATCTTCACGGGTCCATTGATAGGTAAAAATGATAATGTACACAGAGAATAATCCAAATGACTTTCCAAAAGCCTAGTAATCACCAATAAATTAAAATAAAGCACTAGCATTTTGTTGCAAAGAGGTAGCAATTTTCACTAAAACCAAAATTTTGAAAAAATCTAAAGTCTTAATCAAGGATCCATTTGTCACACATAATGGGAACTACCTCTTCCGCATGGTTTGGTCTTATATTTTTATGGTTACAAAACAATCAAGTAGCACACCATACAGTCAAGACTAATATTTAAATATATGTGAAGTGATGATTTAAAGCAGTTATTAATTTTTACAGTGCTCAATTTAGTTCCTTTGAAGTAGGAATATAATGATACTTACTCACTATGAAAATGACTCCTTTTGGAGAAAAGAGCTTCAAAGAAGATCAATATAATCTCTTATTTTCAAATACCTATCTGGGGAGATACTGTAAATTTTGCTTTGGGCTAAAATGTTTAATGGAGGCAGTATGATATTTACATGGATTTTTTTCTGCTGTTCTTCAAATCAAACTGCTACCTTTGCTTTTGTACAATTCCATCAATACCATTTATAAAATTTAAGACTGTATCAATATATGTTATACAATCATACCATGAGTAAGTGTAGTAATTACAAAATGAGCTTGTTTGAAGTTTTAAATGTCATAAAATAATTTCACCATGTATGAGGTTTACAAGACATTTAAATGAGCTAACATCTGCAAAGTATTTTTCATTATTTTATCAACATTTTATAATTTTGTCAATGACTTTCTTCAGAGTATTTAAATATTTTAAAATGTTTTTAACTTATTCATAGCCAAAGTTAACTTAACATGTACTATTTTTACATTAATCATCACCAAAATACAAAATACATGAAGTTGCCTGCAATATATATGAAATAAAATATTTGAGATCTATAGAAAAGCCTATTTTAAAACTATATAAATCTCTTTTATTTAAATGTTGTAATACATACCCTGTTCTTTAATAAGATAATACAGTTTAGGGTCATATTTATCTAAAAAGGAAAAGTGCTATCTTTTTACTTTAAAATACTGTTCTTCTCAACGGCAAAATGCAGTTGTCCCTCACTGTCCATGGGTTTCTCAACCATGGATTCCTAATCCACAGAGTCAACCAAGTGCTGACCTCACATGTTAAGCAAAATGTTGTATTTATACTAAACATGTTCAGACTTTTCCCTCAACAATAGAGTCTAACAAGTATTTACATATCATTTATATTGCATTGGATATTACGAGTAATCCAGAAAGATTTAATGTATAAAATAAGATGTGCATAAGTTATACTCAAATAAGTCCCTTTATACAAGGGAGTTGAGTTTCTCAGATTCAGGTATCCAAGCTGGGTCCTAGAACCAATCCCTGAGAATACAGAGGGATGGACAAATGCAATCCAACAGAGACAAATTAATTTACTGTCTTTTTCAAAATTATGCTTCTTTCATGGATTCTCATAAAAAATAGAATAAGTGAATTCAATGTAATATCTGCAAAGTAAGCAATCTACTTGAGAATCTCATTGGATCTTGACGATTTGTGGGGAATGTCTCTTTGGATGATACTTTAAATTGGATTTCCAGAGTAAATTTCAGAAAAATTAAGTATTTTTTTTAATCTACTTCACATTAGCACTCTTTACTCACTGGAGCATGAGCAGTCAAACGATGCCCAAGTCAGTTATTCCATATCAAAGTAAATAATTACATCCTTTTAATTGATGGAGAACAATGGTTCTAAGGAGATAGAAAAGATAATTCCAAGGACAGTGAAGTTAAGCAACATTTATATATTTAAGCCACATGCCAGGATGATCCTCAAAGATGCATGAGATTTATTTCTAACTCTTCATTCAGTGGGAAAATCTGCCCAATAATAAATTCAGAATACACAGCAATAAAAAGCAGTAAACTAGCATTAAAAATAAGTATCAACCTGTAAACTGCAACAAGAGGGACGTAGATGAGATATAAAAAAGTAGTTCTTCCTCTCTTTATAGCTGTTAAACATTTAGAAAAGGTTATCAGGGAAGGTCGCTGAAGACTCTTCTCTTAAGGATTTTTAACATCTGAGAGGCAGTCATTTATATTCAATGGTTGAAGTAAGTCCTGTGTGAAGACAGGTGAAGGACTAGATGACCTCTGAATTCATAAGACCTCAGTTACTTCTTATCAGCTGCCTGATTCAGTTATTCAAAGAGTCTTTTTCATTCAAAAGAAATCATCAGCAATGTTGAGTATTCCACAAATAAAACATGAAGAAACCACACTGAAAACCTGTGGGTCACAGATTAAGATCACCATTTATAAATATAAGCAGAATTCATTTTTTTAAAAAAACTTCTTTCAGAATGTAAAAGAATGTGATATAGAAATAATTTAAAATTTATTATTTCAGAGAGATATCAGAAGTAAGTACATAAAAGAGTGACATAAATATTATTTTTGGTTCATATATGTTATATGATAAAATTTATGAGACAATTTTATACATCCTGTGTTATTTATAATTAATTAAAACAGATTCATAAATCTCTCCCTTTTCCTCCACTACACTCCATCTGGATCATAAGAAGGTTCAATACTATGCTTGACACAGGTGACTTCAAGGAAAACAAATTGTGTTAATCAAAACAGCAAAGGATCAATAAAAAAAAGTGCGCATAACATAGACAGTGTAATCCAGAGTTACAAAGATTCATCTTACCCTGTTATCTTGAGTCTTCGTAACTACACACACACACACACACACACACACACACACACACACACACACACACACACACTCCAAAGGATCTTCAACATGTATGACAAGCAGAAGATAGTACAGGTTTCCAGTGCAATTATAGCAAATCTGAAATGACCTGCAATTTTTTATGAAAAGAGATGCTTAACATAATACGTTTTTAGTTCATGTGAATATATTATTATGTAAATCGTGGTTTATAGAAAAAAAATTTTGTCTAAAGTTTTCCACCAGAATTCTTTTTGCTTGAATATAAACTCATATTTTTAAAATAGATGCACAAAAACTGGACGAATTTGAGTAGTGGTTTATTCTGGGTTGTACATATAATGTTCCACATTGTAAGTATCATCATTATTTTTTAAAAATAAAAACAGCTCCAGAAGTACTGCTATAGCCACAGGATTTTACAAGCACAGAAAAACAAAATATGAAATAAACTGGGTTGCATTCACCTTCTTCAAAATTAATACTTAACACATATTTTTGGAACAAAAATTATGCAAGTCTAGTGTATAGCTAAAACTACAAAATTTTGAATTGGTTTGAATTTTCACTATGTTCATAAGACACCCAGAGGCTGCTCCAAGCAAAGCCACCCTGTCCTATTACATTTCAAAACTTCTTACTATTTAAGTGAATGAAAATATTTTGGTTTGTATCTCTTCCTTAAAAATAATGCATATTTTCATGTGCTTAATCAAAGATATTACCTTTAAGAAATTCTTACTCTTACCCCTCCAAATCAATAACCATATCATCTTTACAAATTTTAAGATTTCAGTGAAAATAATATTCTAATATTTTAAGTGAAAAAAAAATAACCTGATGTTTTTTGCAAGGACTACTCATTTATTAAATCTTAAGATTACCTGCAAATGATAATAGAGTGTACTTTGGCTTCTATTCACTTATAGCCTACTGCAAGCTTTAATTTTCTTTTTTGTAGTGCTTAATTGATAAAAGGAAAAAGAACCCAGTAGAGGGCTCATGGCAGTAACATGTCACAAACTCAAGGTTTGTTCTTTTCTTCGGCCTTTTTTTTTTCTTTCTGTTTTGTAACCATGGTAAAACAATAGAAGTGAACTTTCCCTGAACTTTTCTCTTTAAAGACCTGGGTCCACACTGACCCAGCAGGGCAAGCTGGAACCTGATACTATCAACCCAAGGGCTGCTAAAGCAATCAGGTTCAACAACAACCATATATGTTCCCTAATGTCATTTTGCCACAAAGCCAAGGCAAAAGAGAGCTATTTCTAGTAAAGAATTTGTTTCTATTGTTTCAGATATTAATTCAATGTTCTAAATGTGTATACAACATGGACTAAATTGTAGACTACAGAAGTATATTATTGTTCTCTTAATTATATCAATACCAAAGCATATTTACAGATAAGGTCTAATCCCACCAAATAAAATAATATGAAATAAAATTCTTCTATTACTAAAGAACATATGACTTACATTAATACAGATTTAGGTAATCTTACATTTTACTAAATCATTTCATTAAATGCTTACACTAACCTGTCTCAATTAAGAATTTTGTTTTATGTTCTACAGGCCATAAAGTTATGAAAAAATAATTGATTAAACATTAATAAAAATTAAGGGTATTTCTGAAACTGTAGCATGATAAATAGTGGATTAGATGGGTCATAGTAGTAGTATCATTCCTACCTCTATTATTCAAAGATGTACTGACATTGCTGATTATTAATAAAGTCTTTAAAGTTATAATGCTACAAACAAATCACCTTTAAGTGATTATATCAAGAAAAGTTTGGGGGATAAATATAATTTCTAATATCAATGAGTAAGTATTATGGAAGTACTTTAGATTTATCCTTTTTACATCTAATATTCAACTACAATATTAAAAATTAATAAAAATGATGCAATTAAAATTTTATTTTACCCTTACTTGACATTCCCTCTAAATGTCTTTTTATAAAATAAACATCATCTATTTAACACATACTGACTATTACCACTTACTGTGAAAAGTTGACTGACCTCTTTAAATAGATGCTCGGTCAAATCATCCTGAACATTATTCCATGAATCACTTTATGGTCTACTTTCACAGAAACAGTTTATGCGATTTCAGTGGTACTGCTGAATCATAAGGTGAGATTTTTGTTATCGTAACACTGTGCCTTAGTGCACCAATAAGAATTAGAATTTGGCTCCACATTCGAGAGAACTTGAAACCATTGATCTTATGATAAAATAGGTACAGATCCCCAAATTCTAGAACAGAGGCCACTGTGTGGACAATGTTGTTAAAATGATACTTTTTTCAGAATTGTATAAAAAGAATAATTTTTACAAAGTACTACAATGTTTATAACAACCACTTATACTTTAGAGTAAATCAATTATTAGTTAAGATTATTTATTGCAGATGTTCGATATGTAGCACCATGCAAGAACATTTTAGAGATGGCCACACGAAGTACCTTTGGTAAGAGATTTGTTTGAAATTATTAATTACATTAAAATTTCCTTACAAACATATGGATTGATACCTTTAATGTCTTAAACTGGCCTTCCAAGTAGTAATATGACGGTATCACTCAAAGGGCAAGTTAAATGCTAACTTCATTTTAAACAAACCTATTAACAATCTTAGAACAAGTATGTAGGGAATAAGAAGAAAACCCTTAAAATTAATTTTAAAATAGAAAGGATGCAAAGATCACGAAGCCAACAAGCAAAATAGATACAGAGAAATTATTGGCCTAAGTACTAGTCTAACCTCTGAATTCTTGATAGTGAATTCATTGATCCTCTTTTCTTCCCGTTTTGAAAACAAAGACTGATGACTGTTATTTTACTGAGAAACAAAGGAAAGTTAACATGTGGAGAACCTACGTTGCTAAGTAAAATACGTATCTCACTTAAACATCAACAACCTTTTAAGTCAGATATTGTTCCCATTCCTCAGAAGAGCAATCTGCATTGACTGGACCCACAGTAGAACTCACAAATTTCAGATCTTTGAGTTAGACCCATGCATCTCCGACTTCAGAGCCTGTGCTTATTTTACTGTAATATAGTGCACTTGAATAACAGAAACAAAAGTCACTTCACTATGGATCACGAGACAGAAACCTTCCGTTATTAGATGTCTGACCTTGGCAAGTCACTTACGCTTTGAGAACCTATATCTTCCCTTCCATGAACTTGTATTTTCTACTATGTTAAGGATGTATCTTCTAAGAGGTTTCCTATCTGCGCCACTACCTTCTTTCCATTTCCTCGGTGTTATTGTTCTTCCTACTGCTCTGTCTGATCTCTCTGAATGAAGACATCACAAGAAAAATTGTAATAGTTGTCCATATTTATTGAAATGGCTAATTTTCATAGCTATCTACTGCTCAAAAGTGTATAAAAGTATTTTCATTGAGAAGAGGATGTGAAAGACATTGTATAAGTAAAAATACAACTGTCAGTCTAATGAGACAATCAATGCCCTCTACAGTAATTTTACTTCATTGTTTTTCATTAAAAAGTAACAGAAACTCTAGTTCAAAAAACTAAAAAGTCTGCACACAAAACTTAAAAATGAAATTGATGTCTAATTCATCAAAGATAAAAATAAACTTCTTCTTCTTCTTTTTTTTTTTTTTTCAGACAGAGTCTCACTACATAGTTGAGTCTGACCTGGAACTCACTATGCAGCCCAGGCTGATCTCAGCGATCATCCTGCCTCAGCCTCCTGAGTGCTTGTATTACAGGAGTGCGCCACCATACCCAGCTTAACACAAACTTCTGAGGAGGCCCACATATTATTTCCCTTTTCTATTCCAAATCTAACTTTCCATTGTTATAAGACATCCAGACACTTCACAAAGACTTCAAATTTAAGATGACTAATGTAAACTTATCTTCCATGTTACTTGAATCTGATTATGTATTGTATTTACATCTCTAATAATAAACTGCCATTCATCCAAGGCCCAAAGTCAGAGCCTAGAAAGTCACCCCAAGTCCTCCTTCTCATTTAGTGTTCATTCCACTGGGTCAATGGGCACCAGCTGTCCATTCTGTTCTTCTATCTTTGACCTCCCAATTCACTTGCTTCTTCATGAATCTTATTCTCAGCGTTTCCCACATCCCTTTCTGCTCCTGCACAGTTGTTCAGTACTGACACAGCTCATCTTCTGATCGGATGAACATCATAGCACCTTCTTTGCCGCTAGAACTCTTCTACAAGTCCCCTAAGTTGCTTATCATAGCATATGAGGCCCTGAAAAATCCAACACCTCAATTCTTTTCAGGCATGACTTCCCATAACTTTCCCACCCTCACTCTGCAGTTGGTGCCTGATTATTTGCAGATATCCATGCTTTACAGATGTTAATCCTGCAGCCTGGAATGTGCTTTCCTTCAATTGTCCACGTGAGAAAAACCCTACATTAATTCTCATCAACTTCTTCCCTAATCTCTCCAGGTACACATTGCTTACTAACTTCCCTTTACTTTCACAGTACTGTGGAATATAATATAATCCTTATCCTGTTAATATAACAATTTATGTATCATTTTAGTACATAAGTGCATAAAACCTTAAAATGCAGAAGCTATATGTTATATATATTTTTGTTCCAAGAATTCAATAGTTCAGGTAATAAGAAAATTAATCTTATGTTTGCTGCATAAATTAACTGGAGAAAAAAACCAAACTAATAACTTTCAAAAAAATATATACTATGCATGTAGCTAATAGAAAACATCAAAGTACAAGAATATCCTTTCTCAAAAATTACCATACCTTCATAAATTAAAAGACATAGAATAAGATGTTACATAATTGTTAAACAACTTTATTTTTACTAAATAATGAGTTATATTACATGCATACCAATAAAATTTAAAATATTAAATGATCTAAACTAACACAGAATTTTATGTGATACAAAAAGTTTAGCTTAAAAATGCTGTTGTGTCAACCAAATACTATAAAATATTAAGCCATCATTGCCCTTTAAAATTCTTTCAACAAGAATTCCCTAATTGTACTTTCACTTTATCTCACTGTACCAGTAAGTAAATAAATTAACAAAATAGCTTTTATCACACAGAATAACCTTTTAACTGAGGGATTATCTGTGGTTTATTTTTCATTTCTTTCACTGCAGATAGCAGTTCATGCCTCATTGATTAGTTTGCTAAGGTGGTGACCAGAAATGAAAACACAGTGTCTCAGATATTGCAAGAACCCTGTATTCACACACACACACACACACACACTCACACACACACACACTCACACACACACTTTCCTACACACCCAGATATGCATTCATTCTATGCTTCTATGCTTGGCCTTTAGTTTTTAGCAGACAAAAAATAATCAAGAATTATGAATATTTCATTTGTATTATCCTATGCTCATATACAACACCATCTCTTAGATTTGTTTCTCATTTACATTTTTATGCTTTTTCCATTACATTGTATTTTTCTGTCATAATTTAAATTAACCTGTCTATTTTATAGCTCTCATGGGAAGAGCAATATGTCAAAGAGGGAAAAAAGTCTAGTTTTCTTCACAGTCTTGCCAGTTAGAAAGAAATTCAATGGTTACCTATGTTTTTCTATATCCCAAGAATCTTTTGTCTATAGTTGACTTCTCATCTTGATCGCTAAGCTTAGCAGTCACATATTGTGATTTAACCTCCTTTTCTTGTATTCCATCGAAAACTAATCTGGAATTATTGGTCCAAATTTTTTAGACTAGTAGAAATCACAGAACTCAAGGAGGATGCTAAGTGCTCACTGGAGTAACCAAAACAAGGGAGCAAATGCCACGCTGACCTTGTCAACTGCTCTCCAAGAACTGTATTGAACACTGTCCTGTTTTGACAAGATCACTGATTCTCCGAGAAAAAAACACAACCATAGTGTTGAAGATTTCAAAATACAGAACAAATGAAGAAAAGAGATTACAATTCCTATTTGGAAAATAAAAGTCTCAGAAGAATATTAGGACCGAAGACAAATATTAAATCACAAAGGGTATTCAAATAATTGATGTATTGAATTTGCTCTTGTATATCTAAATTCACAGATACAGAAGGGAATATTTTGGCCAAACACAAAGAAAGGCCTGTTCATGAAAGCAATTTTATTTTACTCTAAGACCTTTGTCCCTTCAGTGGTTAAAAGGAAGTCAGAAATATTCAATTTATCAGAGATAGAGTAAAATGTATATTGACATTTGGTGTGTAGGTTTTAGCTCACTGTTGACCCTTCTTTCTATTCTGAAATTCTGTTATTCTTTTCACTGTAATCTCCATCACCAAGTCCACTTGGTTATGTCTTTAAATGTGTAGTTTTGTACTCATTTGGTTGCCTATTTATTAGCTAGGTGCTTGTTCCTTTAGGACAGAATGTAGTCCTAATAACACTCCTAGGTACTAACCGTGCTACCCACTGCTTCTCCAGTAGAAATTGGTAATCAAGAAGATTTTTAGCAATAGCCAAAACAAGCTTTAGAAATATTCCGACTCACAGTCTTCATGTCTCCCCTTTTAGCATTCTTACTTCTCCCATTGACATTTAAGGCCATTACCTCAGCCATCTACACTTTTTTGCTTTTAACAATCAACTAAACCCCTGCAAGAATTTAATTGATAATTAAGGTTAAATGCTTAAATTATGATTATTTGCACTTAAAAGAGGCTCCTTCTTCTGTGTGAATTCAACCTCTGGTGCTATTTCTTAAGTACAAAAATAAATGAAGCCTTTGTAGGCCACCTTTGAAAGGTTGCTTTTGACCCAGTATTAGAATGGTTTATTTCATCACAGGATTTGCTTTTCAAGGAACACCACAGATTTCATGTCTTACTGTAGCATCTCCAATCCTCTTCTTTTGGCCTTCAGCTTCTTTACAAAATTAGCAGCTCAAATTCTCACCCATCTAACTACTTTCAGTTCGCATTACAATTCCATGCACAAAACAGGCACACAAGAATTGGGTATTGTGCTGAAGTTAAACGCACTGATCCTTTCCAGGGATCAAAGTGACCTGATGCTTTCTGTCCTACACTTGCGGCCTCCATGCTGTCCACGTATTATGTCATGGTTTACACTTCTGGGGTGTAAGGAAGAAGAATATTATCTTTTGTTCCTTCAGAAACAGATTTTCTAACTGACCTACTCAGTTTATAAAAGTCCATAGAACGTTTTACCTTTAGATTTGTATTTGTCTTTCTTATTTGTTTGCTCAACAATACTAAAATTTTATTGTGTACTAATGAAACATTCAAGTAGAGAAAGACAAAAGGTAAATAGCTACATATACTATTAGAACAGGCCCTCAAATTTATCAGGATATCTCCAAGATGAGGCTGCAATACTAAGTTAACAGTTATGGAAAAATTAGAGGGAAATATTCCAGCAAATGGACCAAAAATGGAAAAAGCCTAATGTGAAAAGGTCCTTTGCCTGATTTGGAAACTGAAGAAAGTGGATTTTACTACATGAGGTGGAGAAAAAAAACCAACAGACTCTGGGAGTCTGGCAATATAAAATTTTTAGATTTCTACTGACCTACCATTCATAACTTATCTGTGTGCTCTTTCATTAAGTCTTAAATTGTTTCTTGTACACGGTATATTTTTGCATTCTCCAGATACCTTACACTTTTTCTTTCAGGCCAGGGGCACACCGTGTTGCCCTATTTTCAGCCACAATGTCTAGTTCAAGTCTCAGCCCATAATCATGTTTAACAAATGTGCTTGATTAACTAAATTAAAATGTAATATAAAGAAATTCATTCATTTAAAATTCCAAAGCACTCCACCGTGTTTAAGTTTTCTGATTCTGTAGAAGTATTTTAATGAAATATGAATCCTTTGCCTGCTAGCTAGTACTTGATATAAAGATAACTTTGCAAATAAAGGTGCATTATACAAAAGTCTTCCTTTGTAATGCTTTGCTCTCCATATAAAAGATCAAGATCAATATAAAGGTAATAAAATGATACATAATAGTAGACAATTATGTTCTCTGAACTTTACTTATCAGTACTATGATGTCTTTATCAAAAAGTTCATTTTCTTATACTAGTGAGTTTATGTCCAACCCTTATCCCTTGCACCTGTCAGAATGTTCCTATGCCCTGATAAATGTAACTGTTATCACAGAGTGAAAGGAAAATGTAAATCTGCAATATAAAAAGCATTTCTATTTTACTTGATGATTCACAGCTATTTCCTGTTACAAATGCCATAGGACAAGCAACAAGAATAAGAATACTAGTTGGGAAAAAAGAGAAAAATAATCTAAGAATGTTTAACAAACAAATTCAACACTAATTTTCAGTGCAAAAGAAAGTAAAAATCTATTCCAAACATGATTTCACTGCAACATAAACGTTCAGACATTTATTATAGTAAATTTTTACATTGTTTTTCCCCAACTAGAATGACAATCATGGAAGCTCCATAATATTAAGCAGACATTTAGTTCTACTGATGTGAACAGCAAAGAGATTAATGCTGACAGAGCTAAATTACACAAGAGTCAAGAAAATTGATCCAACAATATAATGATAATTATCACTAGGGGAGGTAAGAGATGAACATATTTTCATCTGCTAAGGACTCCAAGTTAAAGGGCCAAACATTTACTCACCACTTTTACTCATTTAGTTACTAATAGTTTTCCAAATTTTATAATTACCTGATTGTAGACATTTAAGGAGCTTAGTTTTAGAGGCTTTACAGAGCAATGTTATAATTAAAATATGATTTTGAAGAAAAGTTACTGTGTTAAAACATTTCACTTTCTCAGTGGCAAATTACAGACATATACAAGTTGTGAACATAATCCTAAATGTTTTAATAATCATTTTGAATAGCATAGGTATCATGGTAATATTTATTTATGAGTAGATTTAGGAATTATGCTCTTAGACAATAAGTCTATGCCTGTAGGCTTTTACTTCAGAATATTAATCATAACTCTTTTAGAAAAGAATATTCTTTAAGAATAAACAATAAGCTTCTGCCATTTACTATAAATGAGTTTTGATATTGTGAACAGGTGACATGGTCAAGATGCAAATGAACAAGCCATCTTCCTTTAGGATTTTCTGAGTGGCATGAGAAGTGAATATTACAAGTTCAGTAAGTTTTGTCTCTTTTCTCGTCAGCGTGCTAAATCTTTCCTCTTTGAAGCTTGTTGAGTTTTTTAGTGATGCAGATTTCCTGAGATTTTTATGTCTTTACGTGGAAGAGAAAGAATTGCTTGTTTTCTTAAAATCATAAACAACATCCCCTGTTAAAGAGTATGAGAATAAACAAGACCTTATAGGTGAAATTCCTATGGTTTCCCAATTGCAATGACTCATGACTAAATCACAGTGAACACTAAAGAAAACCCTTGCTTAGTAGTTTTCTTGTTAGAACTTGAAAATCGTGAAAGGGATATTACAAGATAATAATGTTTGAAAAACATCATGGTGAGTATGACATACATATCAACGTAGAATTTTTTATACATTTAAAATGATCCACATGCAGCTGCATATCATTTTTTCACTTAGTATTTTATCTCTCTAGAAACAGTAGTTCTAAATGCGGTGATAAGGAACTGCAAAGCCAGTCATACAATAGTAGCACTCTGCTTTACAAAATCAGGAATAAGCTTTACATTTTGAGTCAGAATAAACCTGTTTTCACTTTTGAATGTTAGCATAACAACTTTCTGGGCTTGGTGTCTGTCTTTTTTTTTTCCCCCATAAAGCATGTATGATTAATCTGGGTATATTTCTTGATAAAAGGAGGAGAGTTCTGAGCATTTCCTCCCTTAGTGCTAGGGAGCAGGGGTTAGGGTTAAAATAACTTGCTACTTGGACACTGCATAGGAACGTCCCATCAACTTTGAAATATTTCTATAAATGAGAAGAGCAGAATGTGCTAAGATTGCCCAGGCTCGATTTCACCTGTGTCCTGGAGTCTGGTATCAAAACCAGAGAAGAGCAATACATCAGTCTATTCTTAGTGAACATGATATTGTAAATATTTGGTGTTGTATTTTGAGGTAATGCATATATTCAGATAATACAAATAAATAGGTATCTGAACATCAATGTTGAAAATCTAGTTATTGATTTGCATTTGACACAGTAACTAAAATATTTTAATAAATTATTTATTAGAATTCATCTTCTAATCTCACATCAATCCTTCTGCGTTTTTAATGATTTAAATAATAGATTATTGTTTTTGCACTGTTGTTTTCACTTTCCTTTCAGAACATTGACAGGTAGAACAATTCTCAGGTGAATGTGGAGCCTTTTCCTATGGGAAACGATTTGTAGGCATTCAATGAAACCTAAGAGAAACAACATGCGAGATTGTTTCTTCAAACTTGTGAATACTCAAAACAAAAGGAGCACGTCTGTCATCAGTAGCTTTTAGGGCTTGATACTTGCATTTATCCTGTTCACCTCAATTGAAAAGTAATTTTACATTGGAAAAACATTCAAAACTCAATTGAAAACAATTTTACAAACTTGCACGGCTCCATCTGGTGACTTCCAAAAAAAAAGGCAAAACTTTTTGTCCTTTATCAAATTAAATTTGTCAAATGGGTCAATATAATTACACTGTTTAAAAATCAGGTGTGCGATATCTGCCAATTTAAATCCTCAATTTCTTTAATTAACACAAAAGCTTAAGATCATCACAACTTGTGCAAAACCAGCTCTGTAACCTGTTGTTCAAAATAACTCCTTGAAAAGACAAAGATACCACATACTCCCTTTTACAAATTTTTCTGATTTTTATACACAACAAAATAGATGAATCATCTCAATGTCAAAATGCTTTCTTATATCTGAAATAATATAGGAAATTTATCTCAGTTTTAATAATAAATTTAAAACTACATTATATTTAGAGTTGAAAACAGAAAAAATTGTATAGAAATTTGCAACTAAGATCCACTATGATTTATGGCTATTTTCATTTTTAAAAGAAAGTTGCAATTAACTCTAATGAAGACCAACTTTCAGATATTTGGTAATCTAACAACAATCTACTAAGAAATTTTTCATCTTGAATAAATCTCTATATTAAAAGAAATATAAATCACAACCAACTATAATTTCTGGTTTGGGGAAAGAATAGGAATTCTAAAAAATTCAACAGGAAGCACAAAGTGCCTAAACAAGAAATATTCCAGTCAGCAAATAATGCAGTTTATATGTAGAACCCAACATAATCTCTTAGCAAATTGAAACTGTAAAAATATTTCAAAGCATGTTTCTGAAAATAACTGCCTTGGAAATAAAATTAGTATAACAGAAAGGGCTTGAAATGTCTCTAGAAAAGCAAGTCTCTTCAAAACAATGTAAGAAAGTTATCATTTTTAAAAAAATGTTTGTCAAAAGGCATTTGCATGGTCATAGTTTTATCTGTTTTAAGTAATGTATCCTTTAAGAAAATGAAGATCCAGATTCAGCTAAGTCGAAGATAAAAGAGTAAAAAAAGACGATATAAGACAGAGAAAGTAAATATGAATTGATCTGAATATGAAAGTCTATTTTAAAAACTTCTGGAAATCTTCATGATAGTGTTAATACTTTCTTTTAGTTCATTTTTAATCTTAATTTTAATATAAAAGTAAAATACCTTTGCTTTTCAATTCTTAGCAAAGGGAAGGATAAAATAATAGTTGATCAAACTGTAAAATCTAAACTTTGAAGTGATTTAAGTTTTGACATTTTCTAAAATAATTGTAATATGTTTAATATATGACTGTGTTGTCATTTTATGTAGTGTATTTAAATTTTACTTTGGTAAGTAGATAAAAAATGTGCTCTTAAATATCTGAAATGGCAATATCGAAAATAAAACAAAAATTCAAGAGAGTTTCCTTGGTTATTGCTTTGAAAATTAACACAGTGGTGGAAATTATTAATAGATTTAAGGAAAGTATGCTTACATGAGACTGATCCTTTATACATGCTTGATTTATAGAGGCACTGGATTACATATTTTTGTTTGATTTCACATAGTCTTTGGTCCACAAAGTCATGTATTTGCTACTGTCTTTTGCCATATAGTAATTTATCTTTTTTGATAAAGAATCCTTATGTAAAATCTGTTGAAGTCTATGGATTTCTCCAAATCATAAATGACAGTAGTTCACTCAAATTACTTATACAGGTTCATCATCTTATACAGTAGAATCTCAAGTGTTGACTAAGACTTTGATCAGCATGTTTTAAATCTCTGTACTCAGTGTATCACACTCCTGTACACTGCAACTGAGGAGTACAAACTACATTTTTAAGCTATTTAACATTGTTTCACTTAAGGAAAACTGTGGTTTTTTAAACTTATATTCACAAAAGCACTTGTAGCATTACTGTGAGCAAAATCAAACAATTATTTTTATTTTTGACATTGAAAGCTAATTGTGTTGAAACAACTGATGAATATTAAAAATGCAAGTTATGTGTGGTTTCAAAAGAAAATATTTCATATGGAAAAATAAATGTCTAGATTTCTAAATACAAATCAAATGTTCATTTTAACCATAAATCAAATTCTAATGCAAAAAGTAGATACCTAATAGAAAAGTAAAATGGTATTTTTCATCTAATATACAATTAATGAAAAAACTATATTCACAATACTAAAGTGAATTAAGGTGATAACTCTCCCACAGGAGTATACATCATTTCAGTCTAATTCTAGTGTGCAATTTTCCTTATTAAATATCATGTATGAAATAGTCTTATTTATCATCTTATCTCATTAGGTATTGTCTAGAGAGACAAATTTGAAAAAGAAAAAATGGTTAAGATCTTATTTTATTCAAATTAGATCTGCTATTTTAAATGTTTATCTGTCTAATGTAATCTTTTATTAAACAATTCTTTAGCTCTAGTGTGGTTTTGGTAAACTTTTAATAACTTTCTTATAATTAAAAATAGCATATGATATCAGAGACCAACAGTAATTAAAAGTAATCAGTTTAGTGAAATGTGCAGAAAATAAAGAAATCTATACATATTTTGTGAAGGACTTATCACTTGATCTGCTGTTTTTTTTTTTAAGTAAAATGAAACAATGCTTATTATAAAAATGCAGGCTAACTTCTTTGCCTGATTTTCTGCTTTTGTAAAATGCACTGCTTGAGAAACAAGTCTTCAAAAACAAGGCTTAAAAAAATCTACTACTCAGGGTGCCTTTGAGGATATTTAATTAAAATCTAATCCCGCATTCATTAAGGCTCACATAAATTAAGCTGTCATTCATAAGATTTATGGATTCTCATTTGCATATTGCATACAATTCATCAATTACTCAAGTATGAAAGGAGCACATTTCCCTTGGAGCTGCCTGCTACCCTGCCAACATTTGAAATGAGGGAAAGAGCAAGACTGTCAGGCATTCACACAAACTTTCTTCCAAATGTCTGCTCCTTGATTAATCTAATTTTCTAGATATTCCCTACAAGATATACCAACAGCCCTAGTGCAGATTTCTATTATTTCTCCTGTCTTCATCACCAAAATCTTCTAGTCTTTGAATACTTCATGTCTGAATGATTATTATTTATTTGCTAATGATACAACATCGATGATTTCTCCCTATTAAAGTGAGTTCGATATGTACAGAGAAATTATATGTTTGATTCTTATGTTGTTTTTTTTTTTTTTTGGTTTCAACAATCAGCCAATCTTTTGTGCAAAAAGAAAAAAAAAAGATGTTGAAAATTAGGAAATACAAAGGCAAGAGAGTACTGTTTTGGAATTGTGGCTAGCAGAGCACCTAAGCTTTCAGAGAACCTTAACATTCAAAGGAATCGAAAACAAAGTCCCATAAGCAAATCATTTATTCTATTTTTAATAGAAACATAGAGTTCACTCAGTCTGCTGCAGATATGTGCTATAATTCTAACCAAAGTAGTAACATAGATTAGTTTGTTTTCACTGTGCATAAAGCATACTGTGTTAATTCACTTGCCTTCTCTGGGGAGTAGATCTTAATTTCAGTGGCACAAGTTGGAAGTAACAGTTCTTCCAGACCACACTCTGGAAACCTTCCAACAGGCGTGTGATCAGGTGCAAAATTAATGCAAAACACTCCTCGTGTCCAGGACTTCCACAATCAAAATATATGGAATGTATCAACATTCGCAAAAATCACGGCTCTTAAAATGCTATTTCTTTTATGTCTATTAAAGGGGCAAATAGGAAACATGATTTTGGTAAAGCATTAATTTTCTTATGGAGTACACATAATTTAATATAAAAAGAAGGCAGTGTTTCCACAAATGTTTAGAAATCTTATTTGGAAACACAAAGGAATTTTATGTTATTATGTAATTTAGCAACACTAATATCTCTGTTTGAAAACACAAATTTAGAACCCTAAACTAGAATTCGCCACATTAAGGCCTAAACATCTTGGGTTACTCAGTTAAGTGTTAAATTATGAGATGAGACGTGATATTGCAAACAAAGAGTAAATGAAAATAAGTGATCCTAAGGATTATATCACATAATCATAAATATTTTCACTTTATAAAAACCTGTGCTTTAAGAAAGAAAAAATTGCGTTTTGCAATAAAAATAATTGCCACTAACCCCTTTTTAATAAATTTAACAAGGAGGAACAAATTATTTTGTAAATTTAATCAGAAAGATATAGTATTAGCATGCTAAATTTATAAAACAACTTCTAAAACTAAAAGCAAACAACAGATAAGCTCATACTTTTTATTCATTCAAGTTGGATGGTTCATCATAATTTTCAGAAACCCATGCCTGAGACACTACTGAGTGTATTGTCTGTCATTTAACTCTTGCATTCTTCCCATTTCAGTTTTCTCAGCATGAGCTGTCTACTTTGTTCTACCCAAGTAATGTGTAATAGAAAGAGAGTTGTCCTAATCTATACTAATGAAACTTATTTTATTTCTTCAATACAAACCACCTGTTTGGGTTTTGTTTTGTTGTTGAGATTTTCTTAAACAGTGTAAATTAAATATGATAATCAGCTATCTTATTCAATTTAATAGAAAGTAAATGAAAATCGTACTAAAATTTCTTTCTTTATTGAGTTTCCCTATAAAAGAATTCACCTCAAATTGCTTAAAGAATACCAAGTAAAAGAAGACAAAGTAATCTAAGATGAGCAACTGGGGAGAGCAATTCCCACTCCATTTAAATTGAAGATTTTGCCCTAAAAATTTGTACAGATTTTATGCAGTTGTTTCATGTTTCAGAATGTAAATGTCTCTAGACTATTTTGTTGCAAAAATGAGTGTGCTTTGTTTTTCATATTCTTGTTTTGATTAATAACCAGATTTCACTCTGCATTCTAGGCCCCAAATAAGAGATTCTGAGAGAGTACAAAGTCAAAAGGAATGAAAAAAATCTAGGTTACAAAACTTTCATTTCAAGTATACAATTCTAAGTGATGATTATGTCCACAGACATAGTCAACAATGAGTAAATAAGATGTTGTTCCTGATTAGGAAAAGTAAATATGTTAAGAACAGAAGCAACATGGCAATGACCTCAAGTAGTAATTGATGGGAGATAACTGCTAATATTCAGGATGCATATCCATAGAATGAAAGTATAAAATCATTCTTATGTGAGTATATATTATTTATGTTACATATTACTACTATTAAATGTTAGGGCTTACAGAGTCTACAAAAGACAGTAACAAAGCACAAAGAGATACCTGTGGATGACAGAATGAAACTTGCTCAGATGAGCTGACAATAAAATAGGCATGTGAACATCCAACTGTTAGTGTATTTATGTAACATGATGAGGTTTCCTGTCTTTCCAGGGGAAGAGTATGTAATCACTCAACATATAGCAAAAATAGTAATCTTCTCAAAAGTGTCTACAATTACAGAAATGTGTGCTACAATTTTGTCTTCACCCAAAAATCTTTCGATTTAGCAGTGTGTTCTAATCAATAATGTGGAAGGAAGATTTTATTGACAATCCTCACAAAAAATTTTGCTGCCACAATGTTTTCTATATGTATATCCCTTTTATAAAGGAACAGATAACACTGAAGTCATTTCTTCAGAGTACAATGAAAGTGGATCAGGGCCGGGGATTTAGCTCAGCGGTTCGATGGCCTGCCTTGTAAGTGCAAGGACCCGAGTTCAATCCCCGGTACAAAAACAAAAAACAAAAAACAAAAAACAATGAAAGTGGATTACCATTACTAATTTCATAACTAGAAAATAAAGCAATCAAAAGAGCAGAAAAGTTCCAAGACAGGGCAAAAGTCATCACCTGGGACTATTAGTCCCTTGTGTTGTGTGTAAACCTGTTCTCCTAGAAGAATCAAATATTTAAACAAAACATTTCTTTTTCCTAGGTTAAAAGCTAAGATTAAAGAAGCAATAAAAATTGTATAAAACATATGTTTTCTATCACATGAAAGACAAGTCTCCTAATTCTTAATATATTTGCAATAAGTGTAGGGTCATGTGTGCAAAGTCAAAACATCCATTCATTTAGAAAGTATTTACTTTTCCTGGATCAGGGATTTAGCTCCGTGGTGGCACTGCTTGACTCATAAGCACAAGATCCTAAGTTCGATCCCCAGTACCAAAAAAAGTGTTTACTTTTCTTGCATAGTCATCTAATTAAAATTTGTTCTTTACACACATTATACATTCTTACAAATATATATGCACACACACATATGCAAATGTAAACACACTTCATTATTTTATATTTACCAATATATAAATATCTAATAGCATTCAAAGCTCATTAGGAAACTAAATTTGTATGTTTTAATTAATCAGAGTATAATAAAGTGGTTCATATTTCCTTTTAAACAGAACACATTCCTAATAATTCTCTATTACTCAATTAATTGTAGTTTATGTACTTTACAGAAGAATATGGCAAGGATTAACACTTCTGCAATAGTCTGAAATGTCCAAAGAAGTTTTAATTCTATGAAAGAAATCTATCTATATAATAATATTCTTCAGGAGCAGTCATGCAATATGACGAAAAGTCTGGATTTAAAATACAACAGAGCAGCCTGGGGATTTGGCTCAATGGTTCTGCCGCCTGCCTCACAAGCACAAGGACCCAAGTTCAATCCCCAGTACCAACTACATAAATAAATTTAAAAAATAAAATACAACAGAGCAAAGTTCTAATGTTGAATCTATCACTGGAGTGTAACATGACTTTAGGCAAGACACTTAAATTCTCTTAGTATCCTGATCTTTTTAGAAATGGTGATATAAAATATCTATCTTCCCTAATCTCCATGGTTATAATATTAATGTTCAAATAATAGAATAGACGCTGATGCAAGAATTGCTTAGGATTAAAATATTGGATATATTACGAATAACATCTCAATCCAACTGGATGGCCTTTTTAAAGAAACTTGATCCTGAATTCCTCAAGAAACTTAGTCCCTGAATTCCTTTTCTGTAAAGAGAAGTCATATCTTACATTCTTTTAGAAGTCATTGACAGAATCAAATGACATAGTTAATTTTAACCTTTTCAGTTCTTCTGAAATCAGTTCAGTACTATTTTTCCTTCAACATGCTGTCTTTCCACACTGGTAACTCATATTTGACCTTATAGTCCATTAAAATCCACAAATAATTTTCACACCTAGTATTGTTAAAAGTTTCATTTTGAACTCTTTTATTGAGAGATCTTAGATTCATTTTTATGAAATGTATGTTTTCCATATTGGATCTCTCATCTCAGCCTGGGATGATCTTGATTCCACCATTACCTTCAACTCCATCTAAGCTCGAGTATAAAAAAAACTTTTTTCCTTCCACCTTAATTTTTCCAAGAATTCTCTGAGCTCTACTTCAAAGGTTTTATTCAGTCTACCCATTCATTGTCTCTTCTACTGTCCTACTTCAGGCTTTAGTTTAATTACCTCTCCGCTTTGCTTAAAAATCATCAGTTGGTTCTCTGTTCTCTTGAGTAGAGGTCAGCAAATTACAGTCTGCAGGCAAATCTTACCTACCTGCTTTTATAGACACAGTTTTATTGGGACACAGCCACAATGACTTCTTAATGTGTTATCTATTGCTTTCATTCTATGGTACCAAAACTGAATTGTTGCAATAGAGGCCATGTGGCTTGTAAAGCCTATATTTCCTACCTGGCCCTTTCCAAAAATAGTTTGCAAACTACCCCTCTAAAGGATATTTTCAAATCTTTGAGCAAGACACTAGAATCTTTTGTATGGTCTCAACCCAAATTCCCATTCTGGTATCATCTTTCTACAATCCCTTCTTTTTTATCCTCATAATCTGTTCCTCCTAAATGTACTTATTCATATCACTTTCTCCATCTGGAAGTCTCCTCACTAATTTCACTTCCAGACTAACTCCTAACCACGTAACAAAATCCTTCAAAGAGAAATGAGATTTATAAAAAGTAAATGAAAATGGTCTATCATATGTGCTCATTTTATTTTAGCTTTAAATTATGATGCAATTTGGTATATTGTTCTTTGGACTCATTTTAATAACTTGAAAACTGCACTAAAAATACTAACTTAGAATCTGAAGAAAAGAATCCGGCTATTCTTATTCCCCATGAAATAATTGACTACAAAGTTTTACCTCTTTTGTTTAAAATGCAATCTATTTCTTATAACACAATAGAACAGAAATTTGTTTAGACAATTACATGAATGTAAGCCAGATTGTGGCTTTCAGTAAAATTTAAAGGCACCTTACGAATGGTAAGAGCAGATGACCGTTGGCTATTTCCCATCTCACTTTTTACTGAAAGGTCATATAAAATGCATTTTAAAAACTATCTGTGTAATACTCGGCACTGGAAACTAATAAGCCATATAAACAGAATATGGAAAACACCTGTAAGGATGTTACACACACACACACACACATACACACACACACAAACACACACACACACACAGACATCAACTGCAAGCAACAGCAGAGTTTTGAAGAACCAGGCCCAGGAAAATGGCTATGGCTGTCTCTAGTCACCAAAGAGGAATCACTCAAAATAAAGCTTAAAAGAGGAAAACAAATATTGTTTAGGTTGTTTGTGACTCTTGTAGAATAGCTAACTATAATGTCTAATCACAGTAAGATTCATTAAAAAATTAAGTACTTCTTTAAAAAATTAAGTACTTCTTAAGACTATGACAGCATACTCCCATGAGTACAAAGTATAATGACAAAGGAATTGAACATAGGAACAATTTTATTGATAAACCAGGAAGGCACATGGAAAATCCTAGTCACTTTTTTAAAAAGAAAAAAATCCCTCATAATGAGGAATTTAAATTCTAAATATAGGTCAACATAGAAGTTCATGATTACAGAAAGACAAGTGGAATAGACCTCAGTACATTTGAGAGAGTAAATAGAAGTGAAAAGTGAAAACATTCTAACATCTTCAAAGAACACTGTTGCTTCTTGTAAGAAAATGTAGTCAATATGAATGCTTACCCTTTTTCTCAATAGTTAATCTAGAGATATACATCATTTACATAATTGTAACAATAGGATTAGAGCAGTAACAGCATATTTTCTTAATTGATTTTATATATATGCATATATATAAGTACATTCATTCATTTAAATTGAACTTTTATAATATATAATGTACTAAATACTATGTGTTTAGCTTTCTAATACTCAAAGGATTCAAATATGGATCCTCTTTTCTCAGGATAACAGGTAGAACCTCAAACACTTTTATAAAAAATTGCATTACTATATAAGCAATGTGATAAGTGACATTCTATAAGTGGAACAGAAAAGCTCTGGAAGTTCAGAAAAAAGAGGTAGGGATAATATGAAACCATTCAACTATTATTGGAGGAGGTAGCCTTTGAGGTTGTTCTAAAACACTAAGGGACCTTGGAACTGGAGACCTAGGGAGGAGGAAGAGGGGTTTAATGGGAGAAGGCACCTTTCTGGAAGAAGAACAAACAAAAGCAAAGGCCACAGAATATAGACTATGAACAATGACAAGTAGTTCGAGTTAGTGAAGTTCTTTAAACTGGAGAAGAGGTAAATCCAAAAGTAGTTTAGAAAGAGTTCACAAAAAGCCTTACATTGTTTTTAATCAGACATCTTTATATTTATAACCAGTGAGTAGCTATTGAAGTATTTTTTGTTTGGTTCATTTCTTTTGTTGATTTGTTGCAATCACATTTGGAAAAATGGAGCCAGAATGTCATTTACAAAATTCATTTCTTCTGAAGTCTGTGTTTTCCAAAACTGTGTAGCAGTACTAAAGTTAGAGGCAAGAGTAATAGTAACTGGGAGAATATGAAGTTATAGCCAACAATGTTTAATTGTTTATGAAATAAATGTCAGATGAGGAAATCTTATTAATAACAACTCAAAATATTGCAGTCTGGTTGGTTGGAACATAGTGATCTTGTTTGAAATAGAAGGATAAACAAGATGAACATGAAGATAACTGAAGTTTTCAAAGTAGTTTGATGATGGTAGATTTTACATGTGCTGTTCATCAAGTAATTGGACAAATGCTATTTGTGCTCAGAAGAGAGAGTGACATATCTAGAAGTCATCTGCACAGAGATAATAAATGAAATCAGGGATATTTTAAGAAAAAATGGCTCTTCATCACTACCACTTACATGCAAGGTTTGTTGTTTTGTCATCAGTAAGAGAAGTTCCTCATGGAAAAGGTTCTCTACCAAGAGTAAGAGGGACTTTGAACTTTGAGAGTCATAGGTAAAATGAGTTGTTTTGGAACCGACTGAGTGAGGAATGAAAGTGGTTTGCTGCACCCAGTTTTAGCAATCTATGAAAGGACTGGAAAAGCAACCTTTAAAATGCTAGGAAGAGCTAAAATGTAAGGAAAGGACCAAATGATAAATTGGAAACATGCTTAATGAAAAATTTAAAAGACGAAGCTATAAAAATCTAGAGAAGAAAAACAGAAAGGAAGAGGATAAGAACAGAGAAAAACTGCCAAAAAAGGTCTTGCTGGTTGTTTTAATGCTAAATTGAGAAATTAATAAATTTTTGTGCAAGACAAAACACAAGAAGTTGTAAGCCATACTGTAGTTAAAAAGAAGGATGAATCAGCTAATAGTATAAAACATTGACCAATGAAGAAAGGAAATCTTGACTTAAAAGTATTAATTTGTAAGGAAGATGAATAAATTCTTCTACAGAAATATCATGCAAATCCTATAAGAAAATTTTAAAAATTTAAAATAAAAGTTTTACAATATATTTTACTATATTAAATATATCCAGGATATTGCTTTTCAATATATAATCAATATGAAAATTACCACCAAAGCTTACATCCTGATTTTCATACTATCTTTGTTAAAGTTGTCATGCATTTGGCACTTACAGAACATCTCCATATAGACTGTATACATTTTAAGTACTCACAAGTCACACCTAGATGTAGGCATTTTCCTGCAGAGGACATCAATAGAAATAGACAGGCATAAACCTGGAATGTCTTTTGAAGTTGTCACTTGACTGTAAAGTTTGAGTAGCTGTCTAGTCAGAACTATTTTGAATGTATTTATTTTCTGTATTTTTTGTCACTAAGTACAATTAGAAGCAAGAAGAAGGCATTTGAGTTGAAAATCATAGAATACTGTTAGAACCTCTCTTTGTAAATAAACACGAATAATTATTTGAAATGGGATCTTAAACTAAAACTCTCTGAAGCTAATCACACAAGCTGTTAGAGATACAGTGTAAAAGTTAAAAGTAGAAAATATTTCCAGGATTTCTGAAATAACAGACACAATATAAACACAGGACTAAAATTGGTTTAAGAATTTCAGAACCATTCATCATGAAATCATAATTATATCAACTTGTACAAACAAAAGGTCAAGAACTTTCCAAATAATTGCATCCAGACATTGTCTCATTAACTAGAATCCCACACGCAAAAGTAATTCGACATCTATTGGATTTATCCTTTGCTCACTCTGTTTTCTTTAGACTGATGAAGACAGCCAAATCACACATCTGGCACATCTTCTTCCAGCCATTTTGTTTCACTATCTGCATCAAATAAAATGAATTCTAAGTATTTCACTCTTTATCAATCAATCAAAGAAGAATTTACTGTAAAACAAAACAAAATTATTGAAGGAGAGACTTTCTTTAACAAGTATTTTTCTCTATAAAATATGCCCACCATTTGCCTTGACATCTCAAAACTAACAGCATATGGGATGTAAATTTTGAGTCCTTATGATATGCATATTGTATTAAAATTTTAAACCATATAAAAATCAAATTCTGCACTACTTTCTTTAAAATCCCGAAGTAACTTTCTGACTTACATATAGCTTGTGTGTGTGTGTGTGTGTGTGTGTGTGTGTGTGGTGCTAGGGTTTGAACTCAGAGCTTCGCACATGGTAGACAATTGCTATACGACTGAGCTACATCTTAGTCCCTTTGTTTATTTATATTTCAAATGACCATACCTGGAAAGTTTTTTTTTTTTTTTTTTTTGCTTATGCTAAGACAGCTCAGATTGGTAGACCAATTACCAAAGAATTAGATGACAGAGCATAAAGTAACATTAATCATGGAGCTAGATAAGAAACAATTGTTTCTCTTTACTGCCTTATCTGTGTGTGTATTCAATATCTCAGAGCAGTCATTTCTCAGTACATAATAAATCATTTTAAAGTACAAATCATTTTAAAGTAACTGGAATTTCATGATATTGATCATATTGCCACAAGACAACTCCATGTAAAAACTGTTGTCATTTTTCACACTAAAAAAATAAATTTAGAAAACATTGACTTGAATGTATTCTTCAATAATTTTTTTTTTTTGGTACCAGGGCTTGAACTTGGGTCCTTGTGCTTGCAAGGCAGGCCACCAAACCTCTGAGCTAAATCCCATAGCCCCAGTCTTCAATAATTTTTAAGTTATTTTAAAATAAAAAAAATCTACCTACTGTTTGGCTGAATCACTAGTGAAGTACATGACTTCCTGTTCAAGATGACTGAAGATGGCATGAAAGCCCCCACAGAAGTACAGTGGTAATATATTCTTTAGTTAAGCATTAGGTATGTTATTAGTTTTCTTTATAAAGCTAGTAATTGTTATGACCCAAAGGAGAGAAGGAACACATTTCTATCTTCTTGACCCTGGAATGCTGTTTTTGTTATTTTGTTTTCTTGCAGAGTTCACTTTTTATATGCACACTATCCTCCCATCCAAGTTCAAACAGCTTCCTTGAAACTGTGCCTAAAGCATATTTGGCACTCCCTTCTACTGCAGAGTACCAAGCCCATGGAAGGCATTCAATAATTGATTTTTTATTTTGATTATTGGAAGGAAAAATGCCCACAAGGAAATGCTTTATGAGACAATGCTGATAAGGGCAACAGGCATAAAAACATTGATCAAATAAGAACTTTGTTCATTCTATTGTTTTTCCAGAATTGGAACCCAACTCTGTATTATTGTTAGGGGTAATATTGAAGCAAAAAAAAAAAAAAGAATTGAGACATTTAATTAGGGGAAAATCCTACAATTCACTTGCTTAATCTATCTAATAATGTACTTTCATTTTCTATTGAAAATAAAAAGTTATATAGCAAAATATATCCCCCAAATTCTTTATCAAATAATGATGTCTCTGAAAATATCTAAAAGAGATTATCTTACATGCTAAATTTAAAATGTGAGTTAATTATTATTAACATATTTAAATGGAAATACTAAACAAAGAATAAAGATGTTAAATAATTATCCTTTCTAAATTCTTTTAATTGAGAGTAATTTTTCTTTTACTCTTTTAAAAGCTATTCTGGCACATAAAGAGAAAAGAAGCAAGTTAGCTAAAGAATGAATTAGGAAGCAATACCTTATGTAATATTTAGACATAGTCACTTAAAAGAGATGGCAAAAAAAAAATATGATAGTATACCCCAATAGAGTCACTGAAAGACAAGCTTTTACTAGTAGTCTATGAAAATTTGATAAAGAAATTAGTCGTTGTCAGCTGGGTGTGAAGGGACACGTCTGTAATCCCAGCACTCTGGAAGGCTGAAGCAGTCAGATGAAGCTGAACCCCAGCCCATGCAGCAAGACCCTGTCTCAAAATTAAAACTCAAAAAACAAAAACTCGAAAAAAAAAAAAAAAGGAAGCTGAGGATGTAGGTAGCTGATGTGAAGACCCTGGGGATCACAGCATTGGAAGGGCAGGGAGCGCGTAATTAGTATTTTCTCAGTTAATATCCAACTGTTAAATGATCATTACTAGTCTTTTATTCTTTGTTCTCAATAAAACGTGGATATTTTATTCTTTGTTCTCCAAATCCTCTGATACTGAAATTTTAACAAATAAAATGTGCTAATTGCTATCATAGTAACATTTGATTCATTTTCTGAGGTGTACTTCTAAAATGTATGTATAGTTTTCAACTTGAAACTCTATACTTGCATAATAATTATTCCCTGGAGGTAAGTAGGAATAAAAGCACAAGGAAAACATTTTATTTTGAGTTCTCTTCATCAAATAGAGGTGATAATCCAAAATAAACATGTTTTGCCACCAGTAAAGATTTTTTCATTGTCCTTCCTCTTTACAGCCTCTTCTAGATATCACTTTTATAATTTCTCAAACTCATCTTCTTCATCTTATACATTTTTTCTAATAAACTAGAAAGATTTCAATCTGTGATTTTACTTTGGAGGATATCCAAAGGTCAGTATATGGAGGAATCAGAATACAAAATAATTAAGCAAAATTTGCCATTACTGTCTCTCATGTTCTTACTATCTCTTCTTGAAAAATATTCTAATACATTTTACTCACTGTGCTACTTCTTTAAAGATATTTAAGTACCTTGTAGCACAGCTCTCTCCCTAAAGTCACGAAACAAAGGGAGAGCCAAAACCCTGAGTTCTTGATTGAGTAACACTTAAATTAAATATCTACTAAAGAAGTCTTGGGAACATTATATGGAGAGGAAAACATGCATTAGATGGAAGCTAAACAAGACTGTTCAGAACATTTTTATGGCCACCTTCCCATCCAGAAAAACAAAGCCTAGATATGTAGAACAGATTGGAGAAAATAATCCATGGCAGGAGACCTTACTAGAAATAGTACATGTCGATGAAAATCATCACAATACTGTTTGCAAAAACAGTGGCAAGACTACCCAGTCTTGGTTCAATTCAATGGTTGCTATTAGAAGGATTATTAAAGACAAGGAGCTAGATACTTGACAAAAGCTTTCACTTTTTTTGTATAACACTTTTACCTACTCTATGAGGTAAGTATTTCTATTCTTGCAGAAAGAAAAAGAAGAGAATGGGAGTATCTTACTAAATGTCCTGAGCCAGTAAATGAACTCAAGCATGAACTTGATTTGGAGGACATTTTGTGACAAGTAAGAGATATAGAACTTAATTCCTTAGATGACTTACTTCTTAAATATTTTTAAGCAGTGATTATGATTTTATAAAAATTAAGATTTTAGAAAAATTAGCATGGATGTTTGAAAAAAACTTGTTTTGTAATATATTTATACTACCAAAAAGAGAAATATATTTCAGTCTTTGCATGTCTTTCAAATAATTATTTTGAAGTTATATTTGTTTTATGTGATCTTAGCTCCTCTTATTATATTTGCAGAAAGATTTTCTCAATTTGATAGTAACCCCAAATATGGGAAAGTTTTAAAAGAGAAAATTTCACAAAGGAACTGCAGGCCCATTTTTCTTCTTCTAATTCTGAAGCCTAAACAGCAAGAACAGATAAGGTGTGAATGAGGAAATGTTATTACCATGCTCTGACGTTTGGTGAAAGTCTCATTTTACTAAAAGCATTGCACTTAATAAATTCATTCTCTACAATGATAGATTTCCCCCTAAATGATAAGAAAAGCAACAATAAAAGGTTGAAGGACTTGATGATTTGGAAACGATAATGTTTGGGATAAACTACCTACCTGATTATAGAGTTTAATTGAGGAATGAAAGAGAAATAGAGCTGATCAATTTTAGAAACCAAGAAGAGAATGAAGCACAGTGTCCCCAAAAAAGACATTTAGAATTATCACCATCTCCTGCATCGATGCCAGATATATTTAAAGAAGAAAGAAATACTAAAAAGCAGCCGGAGGGGAAACCTGAAAGCCTGGGCTAAGAACCACTGAAGGAATGTGTGTGATCTGGCCTTGAAAAACTGCGAGAGTCATGCTGTAGGTTCTGAAGGGTCAAATAGCCAAAGAATCCTGATACATTTGGGAAATTAGGGTGATTCTTCCAAATAAGAGCAGGGAATAAATATATTCTTCTTCTTGCTTCCTGAGAAAACCAAGGACTTTGGCAATTAAGAAGGCCCAGCAATAAGAATATGTCTCTAAGAAAATATATATAGAATATATATCTTCTATAATATGTTTATACTAGCAAAAAAGTGATTATATTTAAAGGCCTTATGCATATCTTTCAAATGAAATGAATTAATTACTGTGCAAATTATGTACACACAAATAAAAACAAACTAGAAGAAAGACAAATAGAAAATAGAGTTCATACACTTTCTCAAAATACATATTTAATTATTTCAAAACTATTTTAATGTATTGCTAATCTGTTTTATTTATACTATAGTTTGTCTTAGATCATTGAAAAGAAAGTTTTGTGTGATTATTATTCTATTTGTTTCTTTCTTGTAAGAATCTTTTTGTTTTCTGTCTTGTACTCTGTAACTACTTTGAAGATAATGATACACAGTGTATTAACTATTTTTATTACTTTTAATGAAGTTTTGTTTTTTTATAAAATAAGAATATTCACAGAATTAACTACTTTGAGAAAATATTGTTCAGTAATGCTCACTTCAGCCCATAGTTAAGTACTTGTATGAAAATTATAAATTAAATTTTATATGATGGCATGAGAACACATGCAAAAAGAAAATATCTTCTAAGTCTACTTTAATGCACAAACGCAAAAGATTTAAAGTATATGTCAGCTTGAGCAAACTCCCAAGTTTTTCTTTAATGTCTTATAAGTTTTTTCTTGGACTCAATCATAAATCATATGAGCAACCAAATAAGATTTTGTTGGATAAAGTAGCAGAATTAGAATCAAAGGCTTTATTGTGCTTATTCAGTTACTTCTGGCAAATTTATCTTTGAATCTGCTTTGCCATATATAAAGTGGCAATGGTACTAAATGCTTTAAAGGTTGCTGTAGAAAAATCTAATTAAATAATATTTATACAATTCAGTTGTGAACTACTTGGCATGGAGTATTATGAAAGACTATGTGTATAAACTTTCTTTCCAAAAATCTCCCTTTCCACTATTACTTTCCATAGATTTGTTGGTTATTAAAGAGTGTGTTAGTTTTCACTTGTTCTCTCTTCTTCTTCTTCAAGTTCAGCAATAAGCTTATGATTTTGAGCACATCTGTAATAGACACACAAATGTCTTTGAAAAATGAATGCTTTGAAGTGTTCTCCCCAAAATACAATTATCATACAAATTTTGGTAGGCAGTTGACCTCAATAAATAAAATCAATAATTCTGTTATGCCATCATAACATATAATTTTAATGGCTATTTAAACTATCATGACCCAGAACAGAAGGCCAGATGAAACCGCTTCACCAATTTCAGGTTTTTACCAACTAATCTATTTCATCCCAATATGCCAAGTAGGTTAAGAATTAATTCAGTGTGAACTTTCCTGGAGAAATAATCACCAAGCAAGTGTAAGATCATTTATAGTCTAATGTAAATGTGTAATTCTGTGCCCTATGAGCAATGTTCCAAAGTGAGTAGTGAGACTACTAAACTGCCGTTATCTAAACAAATTTCACAAACTCTGGCCATACTACGGAGACCTGCCATTATTCAAACAAAACAGTGTATCCACTTCCAAGAAGATCGGAGGGCTTTGTAGTGCCTCTCTGGAATGTTCCTTCACTATAAGAATTTCCAAACATCAGTCATTCATACCTATTAATAAATAAGAGATTATCTCATAAAGTAAGTATTATATCATAATAAGTGACATCACAGGCAAGGAAGATTCATCTAAAATATACAGTAATGAAAAGGAAACTCATAGATAAGAATGGAAGAAAATATAGAGTCACTCTTTCCCTTTATAGATGAGCAAGTAAAAGCTTAAAATTTAAGAACAGAAAAATCACACTTGAAACTTCAGATGTGGTCACAGATAAACGTAGTTCACTCAATTATAATTTTTCTGAACTTAGTATTTTAAAAGCCATAATGATTTTAATGTGATGAAATGAACTGGGAATATTCTCAAGTATTGGAACAACCTCAGTACTTACATGCTATCTGCAAACCTATATTTTGGTGTTCCTATGCTTAGCACCTCAGTTACAAAAAATGCTAAAGCAACTCCATAGTATGTATAGGTCAGCATTAGTTACCTGAGTGATCTTGTAAGTAACTGGTGCGAACCAGGATTGGTTGTTCATCTAAGTTTACGGAAGTTTCTAAGTTCCTTCACAAATGCAGTAAATTGAATTTTGATGTTCTCATAAACTATAAATTAATACTGTGTCACTTTATAGTGAATCTATTCAATAAAATATATTTTAAAATATTCTATAAACAAAGAATAACTATTCCCTGCCAAAAGATTTAGCCTAATAACTAGATGATACATAATGCCTATTTTATACAAAGACTATGATCATTTTATAGAAAATCACTACCTACAATTCAAACTAGTTAGAATGATGTGGGTTAAAAGAAAGTTCTGTCACTTAGCGCACTGGGTAGAATTATTAACAAAAAATGATTAAATTCGAGCTTCCCAGATGAAAAGTGCTTATGCCCAGGCTGGCTTCATACAGGGAAGCCCAGGGGATTCTGAGATTTCTTCAGTAGATGTTTGAGTTATCAAATTCAGGAACTATATTTACCTCGAAAGTGTCTCTCCTGGGTCCGTAGAAGGAAGCAGGAGATTTGAGTTCAGCCTCCTAGCCTCACTTCCCTTGGGATTCTCATTGAATTATGTTTTAAGGGGCCCTTGTATAGCATTGTAACCACTTCCTTGTGGCAAAGAGACTAGACAAATTTCACGTAAGAATTTCGAGACTTTTCTGGTCCACTCTCACATTCTGGCTAGAATGTATGTGAACCTGTCTGGTGAACAAACAAGGTATTCTTGGGAAAAGTAAAAAGCAATGAGTGTTTTGGAGGGATGGTATGGTGACTTCCAATCTAAATAGATTAAATAAGGCAAGATATGTCCAAATTAAATTTCAGGTTCATTACTGATTGGCCATTTTTTTGCACATGAATTAGGACAAACATGAGTGAGCCATGGTCTATTAACAGAATAAAAAGAAAAGCCACATAACAATATTGAAGGAAGAAAAGAGGAAGTATACATTGAAGTAGGGCAACATCATCATTTCTTAGCAAAAGTTGTAGGACACAATAGTTAACAGGTCAGGGAATGCAAGCATGAGACCATATACTGAAGTTTGGAAGGCCTGAGCTCACCACAGTGCATAGGAGCTGAAGAGATTTTTAAGAGATGAAAAAGCACTGAGGGATTATTTTATAAATGGAGAAAGAGAAACTCAGCTCTTCATTTCAGTATTGTTATTGTTGTTGTTGTTGTTATTTTTACTGTTATTTCAGATGAACTCTTACTACGTTGCCCAGACTGGCCTGGAACTCATGGGCTAAAGCAATCCTTCTGGCTCAGTCTTCTGAGTAGCTGAGATTGTAAGCAAGTACCCCAAATGCCCCGGCTGGTCTTCAATTTTTAAACAAGGAAATAGGGGAGGCCAGGGGAAAGGGCTGTTTGTCTCCTTAGAATGATGCTCTTGATACTTATTTTCCCAGTCAGCCCAGATTATACTTTCCTACTGGGCTCAATGTTGAAAGTTCACTGCATAAAATCAGTAGGCTCCTCTTCTTCTGCTACTGAGTATACCTTCACTCCTGAGTCTTCAAGTCTCTGCCTTGTGGGAGCCGACTGGAAATAGGTTTCCCACGTTTTCAAGGATTAGTGCCTTTTTATTAGCTCAGATCATAATGAAAAGATTTCAAAAACACGGGAGACAAACCCTTCACTAATGTATCATTCTTCATAGCATCCTTTAATTTTACTAATTTAACTCTATTTTACCTGAAACATAAAAATTACCCAGAAAAGCTAGAATAACTATTTTACAGATTTGCAAAATTTTTTTTTCTGTTTAACACTCCAAATTCCAATAACTTAGGTATTATACAAGATAATGAGATTTTAATTTGCTGAAAAAATGTACAATGACTAGTTTCTAGTTAGAGAAAAATAAATATTTGGGAATTTCTCAAAAAAATTTGAATCTATTAGATAAAAGTTGTCATTGCATCAGTGAAGTATGAGTCTGCAAAGCCCTACAGCTAATAGTTTTCCTTAATCTTACAGATTATAGCCTTCCGAGGATGCTCCTTATGTGCAAGATTAAGGAATCCTTCCCAGATTAAAAACATGATGCTCTGAAGAAAGTACGTGTTATTGGAAGGAGCAACAGGTAGGAAACTATTTGTCATTTCTACCATTCTCTGTTCCCAAGAAAGGGCCCACAATTTCATAAAATTTATCTCTAAAATTCACAACAACTCAATATTCAAGGCACTATTGCCATTGTCCCTATTTTAAAAACAAGTCCTATACACGGAGAGATAAGAGCTGAATAAGTGCAGAGCTGAGGAACTGTGGAGGAATGATTAAAGAAAGGAGACCAGGACTAGTAAAAACAGCAAAGTTGACAAAAATAAACACCTTTCATTATTTGGATATTTAGCCTTTTAAGCAACTACTTACAGAAGCACCTACTGTGTGTTAGTCTACTGAGCATGTAAAACAGGTGGATTATGTCCTAGTCCCTCATCAGCTTGCTGTCTCCCATGCTTTCCCTTGGCTCTGAGTGCCCTTTTCCCCTCCTCCTTCTCCCTCCCATTCATATTAAGTTGCAGTTACACAGGATCTCTTCTCAGACCCTCTCCCCAACAGGCATGGGTTACTTGGACTCCTGTGTGAGCCTTTGCATGCCATTGGCAACCACAACTACCATGCAATAACTGTGTGCTTTTTTTGTTTGTTTGTTTTTCTAATCCTTGGACTGAGGAAATGTGACTTACATTGCTGCAATGCCACCCCCACATTTGTTTAATAAATACATACCTAAATGAGTAAATAAAAAAAGAAATCAAGAATCTTACAAATCCAATGAGAAAAGTTAGCATTTCAATAAATGGTGTTTTCAAGAGCAATCTCATCTGAGTACTATACTATTTTGTTTAACATGTGTCTTCACTGGGTGCATTGTAAAAACAATTATTTAATACTGCAAATTATTTATGTGGAGTTCAATAATGAAATGCTAAAGGGGGAAGTGAAAGTACTGGTTAATTTAGTTGTCCTATTATTTACATGGCTTTTTCATAACACAGCAAATATAAACTGTCCTTAAAACCCAAAGTAAAAGAAATATCATGAATAAATGCTTTCTAACACAGTATTTGTGCACTACTTTTAATAATAAAAGCATTACAATATGTAGTTCATATAATTAGCCCTCGTAGTAATTAAAGGAAGGGTGGGAGCCACCAATGAAATACATACATTGCTGTCCAATTTAAACCAGAAATTCTTTATAACTAACATTAATTAAGAAAAGACAGCTAAAAAAAATCCTATGTGAAACATTAAACAAAGTTATCTCATGTTTATGTTTTTCTGCTTTAATAATTAATGGAATGTAAATAGTCAAGGGAGACTTCAGTTTTGTATTGTAGCTAACTACCATCATAAATGGCAGTCAGATGTTTACATAATACCCAGAACCTTTCTTTATGGGGAAGGTTACAAATCTGCCCCTTTTCCCTGTTCAAAGTCAAAAATAATGGTGCCTGATCCCCAGAGCATTCACTGCAAGAACTGTTTGCATATTCAGTTATTGTTTCTGCTGCGTCAGTCATCTGTTGAAGTTCACTCTAATGTGGCCCTGATCAATTCTGCCAGCTGTGCTTAAGTGCTGTTTACTATAATAACATCACACTGCATTCTTATTTGGCAACAACAGCTATGACAGCACCTAAATGCATTGAGAAGCTAAGATTTTTATCATGTACACAGATCAAATGGAAACTGTTTACAGAGGACAGTGATGTTCTATTTCTGTCCATTCTAGTGAATACCAGTAGCACAATAATGGCTCTGTAAAATTACTATTCTGCCCTTTCTAATAATTGAACACAATTTTGATCTAAATACTCAATAGAAAACAGAAGTTATTTTATAGTTATACTTTATAATCTTGACCAAATGATATACGAACATGCTGATTTACTTGAAATAAATCTTTATCTCTAGCGTATCCTGTTCTAAGGTAGAGTAAGTGAAAACCATTTTTAAAAAATTTTTGTCATAGCAAATATGTAGCAGCTATGAGGCTAAATAAAAAAGTGAATAGAGAAAAACTGACATGATATTTTAACACTATAAATATAGCAGGTTGTAAGTCAACAAAACATTAAATTTTATGGCTTCTCACCTATTATAATAATGCATTTCACCTCATATTAAGCAATAACTCTAGCTAAATTAAAAAACAAAATGAAAATTTAATATTTCTAGGTCAAATTATACAGTTACCATGATTGATATGTTACTGTTTTTATTTCATTAATGTGAAGCCTTTACATACGAATCTGTAAAATTGTACTACCAAATTTATAGTGATCCTTCTTGAGACTTCTTAAAAATTCTCATCATTTTTCTGTGATTCATTTAACATTTCCTTTCTAATGAATCTTATATAAAAGTACTAACAAGGGAAGGAACAGACAAGAAACAGAAATATCATCTTCTCAGAGGTTTTAATCCCTGTAAAGCAAAGGCAAAAAAGTGGACATTTTCAAAAATAACATTAAAAAAAGCAAATGGATAACTCAATATAAAGCATGTCAGAGCTCGTAAATACTTTGAAAGCTCCTTCTGAGCTATCATAGTACATGCTGTGAATGTGTATTAGCAACAGTGCACAGTCATATATGTATATTTAGTACTTTTACAAGTGCCAATGTAACAAAACACTTTCTCCAAATTATTATAGTCTTGGTTTCTGAGAGCCTAATTTTTGCATTAGTTTTATCAAAATAATAATTTACTTTGACATTGTTTAACTTTTAAATTGCACTTAAATGCTTACAAACTGGATTTAATCTCTTCCCTTTTTATTGCTCAGTTATTTAGCTACAGCTAAAATTTCAGTTCCTGGGATGGGACTCAGGAACTCATCATCCTGAAGATATCAATCAACTCTTTGTGCATTTTATACTAACGTTCTTTACTAGATAAGTAATTTCCCCAAACAAAAATTTTCATTCCCAATTTTTAAAAAGAAAATAGAGCTTTCTATTAAAACCATCAGGTTGCTAACAAGAATTCAAAACAAATAATTCACTCAAATTTCTTAAACTACTCATTGAAGATTGACAGTATCTTTTTTATTTCTGAAAGCTCTTTTAACATTAACTGATATTTCACTGTGGAAAAAAACTAAGAGCATTCTACGTATAAAAGTTCATCTTTTACCTCTTTACTACCATCAGATAAAAAAAGCGAGGAAGCTTGAAGCTCCAGCTCAGATACACTAGTCCCAGAGGAATGGATTTAATGCATCATCACTGGGACAGGCAGCAGGTGTGAGCAGTGACTAGAAAAGAGCAATGATACACCAGGAAAACAAGCTAGAGAAGAGTTACACCTAACCTATTAATATCTCTATGCATAAAGTAATGGAAAACCCTCTTGTTACTAAAGGTGAAGCTATCCCAACTAGAAAAATAAGCGAACCACTGCAAATATTGTAGTGACTGTCCTGTGAATGGATTGCCACACCAAATGACAGAACTCTCTCAATTCCACTTTCCAATAACTCCAAGGCACTAGGGATGTGACAGTATGATGAATACCACAACAGACAGCTCCAATATGGTACCATTTTACCAGATCAATATCTCGCTGCAATATAAGAAAAAAGGAGCTGATATTAGTCTACACAGTGTATTACAGATGAGGTACATTTCTTCTTACTGCACTCATGCTGAACCAAAGCAATAATTCATAGGTCCCTTAAAAGGTTCCTGCACCACCACATGCAAAAGCAGGCTAATCTTCATTTCAACATCTGCTTGCAGATGTACCATCTTAAAACAGTAAGTATGCAAGTTTTTTAAATACCTCTTGTATCTATCATTTTATCTAGACATATAAATAACAAGGTTGGTCTATCCAATGTTCAAAAATACACAAATGTCCAAGGATTGCGGACCTTGCTCTTGTAACAGTGTGAAGAAAATTGTGCTCAATATTTTACTACCACTCCACTTTACTCTCTTCGTAAGTGGAAAAAGGTTTCAGAACTTTCCACATTTTGAGTATTTGGACTATAATCAATTCTCAATTATCTGCAATGGTTTATTCTTTTTTGGATTGTTCCATATTTCCTTTTTAAAACCAAAGTCACTGTGATTAGCTACCTCTAAAGCTGCCAAGAGTTCTTACCTACTCTAAAAGAAATATTAGTTGCTATGTACAACATACAAAAGTAATATAAAGTAATTCTTAAACCATATACACATTTTTTTGTTTCAAGATATTCTAATTGGCCTAGCCCACAGGTATAAGGAGATACAGAAATAGCATAACTAAATCAGACTTGACTGGTGATTTGACTCCTGATTATTTTCTTTAAAGCACTGTGTTTGTAACCCACACAAAATAAAAGTATTTCTTTTATTTTTCTCCATTTTTTTCATATCCTGCTTTAGCAAAATAAATATTTGTTTCCTGAAGCAAGTTCACAACTGATCTATTAATGCTTTAAAATAGAAGAATTCACAGCCAGCTCCCTGATTAATGTTTCCTGTCTGATTGTGCCCATTTCCCTTCTGGCATTACCCACGGGTCTTGATATGGAGACCCTCAGCTAATATTCCTGAAAATCTGAGTTTGACTTCCTGACTTGTGTCCAACTACAAATAATAATTTGCCCCCACTTCCCCCCTTCCAGACCATGCAGTGAAGTATCTGCAAAGTTCTTGGGAGACAAGGGGGAGTTGATACTCCACAAAGGGATGCTCCTCCATTATTTTCCCAGATATCCCACCCTGAACTATGAAGGTCAGCACTAAGAGTTTTGTTTCGTAGATGAGGAACATGAGGCTTATTGAGGTTAAATGGCTTAGCCCATTGACCCAACAGCTGTCAGAATTTAGTGACCACTCTGTAGGCCAGGGCTTTCCAGCCCAGATTTTGTAATACCCCAGAGTGTCTCACATTTCCTAAAGTATTTCATGTAATTCTCAAAAAGCATTCGATTAAAGACAAATATACCCCAAGTATTTACTTTAAACGTGATCATAAAAAATGTCACAAATTTGTAATACATCACAACTCTGAAAAATGTGGAAAATGCTACTATTGTCAATTCATTGTAATGCAGACCCATTATAAACAAAATTAAAACACCAGTGGAATAATAAAGTATTTTACCAATCACTAAGTACCATTTTTAATTTTTCTCACTTATTTTAATATTATTCTACTTTTTATCAAATAAAAGAGAAAGCGTCAGGGGAAAAAATGGTAAAATAATGAATCTCTTCCTCTCTGAAAAATTAACAAGAAAAAAATAAATTCATAAGTGAAAAAAATCAACCCTGTCTACGAGTTTTGTTTTATTGTCTTCCTAGTAACTATACATATTAAGATGCTGGCTGGAAATACCATACAGCTGTATCGAGTAAAACTGTTCAGTGGAGTTACCAGGAATAACCACCTCCTCGCTTGAGTAGTTTTAGTTTTGTTCTTTGTTTTTATTTATTATATTTTTAAAGCAGATATTAACCAAGGATGGAATAAGAAAAGTCTTTATATTTTATAGATTGGTATTAACTGACAGCACATGCGTTCCGGAAGCTTATTTTGAACACTAAAGGAGCTGCATACTTAGAGGCTTACACATGCAGCTGGTGAGACAGCAAAGGTGATGATCAGGTATTTAAAAAGCTATTTTCACAGGACTCTTCAAGTTTAAATTGCTCGATCACTGGACCAAAGAAAACCAGTATTAATTTTATTAGTCTGAACAAAGCTAACAATTAATCTGAATTATCTTCTTTTTCAGTAGGAGAAACTGAGGTCCAAAAGTGTGAATTGCTCACTTAAGGTCCCCCTTAGCACTAGAGTTGGGAAGGTCTCTAAGTGAAGTTTGATTTGCCCGTTTTGCTAATGACTCTGCTAAAATTCAGAGAGTTTCAGGGCTCATAAATAGTAGATTCTGGGCTAGAATGTACACAATCTAACTTTCAGTAAAGTTAAGCGGAAATAATGGAGCCGTACATTTGTACGCATGCATCTTTAAAACTGTCAGCGATTACTTTCTACAACTAATATTCCTAAGAATAAAAAAGGACTTACATGTTGCCTTCACATTAAATTTGTTTATCCCTCTCTGGCCTTCCTCCATTCACATGAATTTTAGAAGTATTTATTTTGATCATAGCATTACACACAAATAAATAAAAACCCTTAGCTTTAAAAGTAGTTACATTAAAGCAAAATAATGGCATAGCATATACTGCACAGGCCACTAGTTTTTCAGACTAGATAGCATGAAGCAAATTGCAAAAAAGTTAAATATTAAATCAATGGTTAGAAAAGTGACATTATTTAAATAAAAAAAAAACTAGAATGTCTGTTGGACTGGATTTAGTAGAGATTCGATTTTTATTCCCTAATGGTTTGGAGTTCAGAATGTTTAACATTTACCTTTGTCATTTTAAAACCTGTATTTCTGAAGGGACTTGGATTATGGCTGAAGGTTTGTATTCAAAACACTGGAAAAATTATTTTAAAAGACTTTCTGTTGAATGGTAACTATGTCCTAGACACTGTATTTGGAATCAAAGAAGTAAAGATCAAGATAGGGCAAGATCCCCCTAACCAGTTGAACTTACAGTCTAATGAGGAAGACAGATAAGAAAAGAGATAATTATAATAGAAAGCAATCATCTTTAGGGTAGAAATACAAATTAAGGACTTTGAAACCACTGTATATTTAATAGCAAGATATGAAATTCATGATGAATTGTCTAAAGGAAAATTAATCTTAACTCTCAGAGCATGTTTAGGAAATTTGCTTTAAACCAAGAAAGACTGAATATCTGATTATCACAGAAATGTCGAATGGGGATATAGGCTTTCCTGGATGCTTCTCACTTATGAAAATAACATAGTGAATTTAAAGGATCAGGAAAAACAGTGGCTCACATAACAAATTTGTAACAAAAAACTCATATACTGCCACTGTTTGATTTCTTGTTAAATAAAATCTGATGCATAAAACATGAGAAATAGGAATTAAAAGTTCCAGTAAAAATGTAACACACGTTTGAAGATTTTTGAAAGGGCTTGTTATTGACATAAAGCAAAAATAGTTTATTTAGCTTGAATAATTAATACTATGCCTCAGTAACTCATAATAAACATGCATTCAATTAAATGTTAAAATATCACTTAAATCAATACATAGTAATTCAAGACTCAGGATCAAAAGGAAAATTAAGAAAAACTGTTTTAATGCCCTAAATGCCATAGAACTAAATTAAGAGCAATATGAGGAAATTATTTGATTTTTTAAAGCATTTTCTTTGAGGCTTTAGTAAAATAAATGGACCAATGCCCACGTCCTGGCTCTGTTGAGTTTCTGCTGTCTAGCCTAAACCACTGATGCTCTCTAGAGACCATTTTTCCTAATCACTGAAATGGGTGTAATAAAGAGAGTCTCACAGCTCTATTGTTGAAAAGCTGAAAAGATTGCCAAAGGTGATTGGAAAGTACCAAGTCAGCAGTGGATCATGGCTGTGGATTTTAAGTATCACACATTTCAGGAATGCTGTTCTGAAGGGATTTAGGAAGACGCTTTCTCAAGTTTTCCAAGTTAAGGATTAAATTTACAAAATACATAAAAGGTTAAACTTCATGATTAAAAGAAAATCTGTGACTATTCAGAATTCATACCAAAGTGATCCTTTCAAATATTTTTAAATTGATGACCAAGGACACGGACATGATTACCTGGGTACTGTATGGGGACCCAGGGCTGTGACCAGTGTCTCTGTGGCAAGGTTTGCTGTGGGAAGTTCACTAAACACTGCCAAAGGTAGGCAGTGTGTGGCATTGGTTCAGAGACGGATAAACACTCAACACTCAACATTTTAATGTATTTAAATGAACATATACTTTGACAGAAGCAAAAGGGTTTTTTATGTAAGAGACTGACAAAATCTATTTTTTAATTAAATGAATTACAAACAATAAAAATATCTGTGTAGGTACCCAAAGAGAAATAATGTGAGAACCAAGAAAGAAAATACAGTACATGTTCTGCAATGTAAATAAATATATGCTTATACCACAAAAAGCTTCAACCCCATCATGAAAGTATATATTCAAACAGTAACACATGGCTAAAAACGCAGTGCAACCACCAAGAAGGCATTAGGTTCTGAAAACGCTTTGTAGATACAGACTCCAAAATGTATCATTATAATTATTTAAATAACCTGAAATACTTTGAAATGTACATTTAATCAAAATTCAGTATCTCCTCTCCCTGAGGTTGCTGCAACCTCTGAACACAAATCTTTATCTGAATTCATAATGGCTGTGCCAAGTTAACAAATAAATGAATCGGGTGAGTATAAATATCTGTTATATTAAAAGATGGCTGAGTGGCATATAATTTCTCCCAGTAATTCTGTGCCATGTTGAAGTTTAAATTAGTACACTGTTAACGCCTGCTTTGAAGAAAGTTATTATGTACCTTCTATCCTGCAATCCAGTAAACTCCCCCTAGCTCCTGTATTATGTTGCTGCTTGTCTTTGTCTCTTTTTTTTTTTTTTTTTTTTTT
>NW_022900918.1:8852410-8919399 GCF_012274545.1 Fukomys damarensis
TTTTTTGTTTTTTTTTTTTTTTTTTTTTTTTTCCTGCGGTCCTGTTTAAATTCTCACCTTGCTCTGCCCTTGTCATCAAGTCGTTCAAGCACAAAGCAGGGAGCATGGGGAGTGTTTACTCATTTCCCAAGTCCATTATCTTACACATTAATCACTGGTCTGGAACTTTTGGACAATGCTGAATCTGTTACCTTTTTCTCCCCACTTTCTGGCTGCTGTTCTTGTGAGTCGGACAGTTTACCAGTTTCAAACTGCACTTACACTTGATGACCCTTTCATTTGATTAATTATTTTCGTCCCTTAAAACTGGTTTGTATCTATAGTCCAGTGAAAATTAATCAACTTAAAGAAAGCTGAAACTCTAATTTTTCAGTTGGTGCTCCTGCTTCACAGAAGAACAGCTAAAGGGAGGTGAATATTTTAAATATTGGTTGGCAAAAGAATGTCTTTCTTGAGAGTGAGTTCCTTACTTCCCCCTCGCCCCCACCATGATCACTGTCAGTTCCAAAACAAAATATTAATGAGAAATTCTGGTTAACTTTGGAAAGGAGTTATTTAAAAATTTTAAAACAAACTTCACTCTCTAAAATTGTCATGGTTCTTGCACAATAGGAAGGGATGATCTGGGAATCCAAAGTTTAGCTTCAATAATGACCACTAAACCAAGAGAAATAGATGTAAAAAAGCAGGACAGCTGGAGGCTCTTGAACTACAGTTGTCAAAAGATTTGTTTGTGAAACATGCATTTTATTGCCTTGTATGCATGTTATAATGAGGCATGGACAACTGCAACATTACACTTAATGATTGCAGTTCTTGTTTCAGCCAGTTTCCTTGTCCTCTCGCAATTAACGTTTTCCCAGATCACCCAAGGCTACTTTGTCAGGGGAAAAAAAAAATCTAAAATTCACATAAATGAGCAATGTCAATAGTTTAGAAAGAGTTTACTTAGAGAACAAAGGGCCCTTATGAAGCACTAGTGAGAAGAAATGGGGAAAAAATGAGTCCTCACAATGTAAGCCTTTTCTTAAAGCGACTTGTTATCAAGCAGTTCGGGATAGTCCCTCAAATCTGCATTAAAATGCATTTCATTCCATTGACTCATTTGCATTAATTTCTCCCATTATATCTGAAAATGGCTGAATGTCTACCCAACACAATGCTGCAGCCTATCACAGGCTACCACGGAGGCCCCAGGTGCCAATTTACTCCTCTTAGTTCTTTTCATTCTGTTTGCTGATTCTGACAACTGGAGTTCTCCTCTCAGTCCAAGGGACTTTTCAATTGGATTTGCTCGTGGTGACAAAATTGTTGCTTTGCTGAGAGGAGGGGGCTTTTTGATTGAGCGTCTATCATGCTGCCATGGGAAAGCTAGAAGCGAATGATTCTCAGTGGCTTCTGATTTCCAGTATTTGTTCAGCATTAGGCCCACTTATCTCCAGAAGAAAAAGCAACATGTAGAAAGAAAGTGACAGGCAGAAACACGCTCACTTGCGCCTTCATTCTCACTGTGCTCTGTATTCAAACAAGGGGGACCTATTACACTGAAAGCTCCAGATCAGCCTCACTCAATTATCACAGTTAATCCTTATAGCTCTATAAAGTAAATATTTCATTACAATTTCAAATAAACAGTCACCCAATCTAATGAAGCAAGAACTCAAAGTGGCAATGTCATAGAACTCGTTACCGTCATCAAAGGAAAGGACACAGCCTTGTCTACTAGTAATGAAAAAATGGATACTGGCATGTTTATGAACTCCAGGGTGTTTTAGTTGTAAGGCTCCCCCCCCCCTAATGCCATTGACCAATTTATCTTTCCAAATACAATTCAATTATCAGAATTCTATTGGTCTTTTTTTCTCTCCTCTTTATTTATCTTAGTTTCTCACCCCAGCCTCTTCACAGACCATCATCTTCATCATCTGCACGCAACACATTTGGCACTTTCAACTCTAAACTTTTCCTTTTCATGAATATCAGAGAATTTTGATTCGGTATTTCACATTCAAGAAATCTACAGAATGTAGTGTGATCATTTTCATAATCCACAGTCTCTACATCAAAGTTATCAGAGGACCTTTTATCCTTTATCTTCTGCTCTTATACTCTGGGGCAAGAACATCTAAAAGTAATTCTCATTTCACCAAATCTTAATAATTTTAAAAAAGCTTGAATTGAATGGAGATAAGTAGATTAAGTCCTTAATCAAATGTTGAATTACCTCTATGCTATTCTAACTCTCATTTTAATCCTAATCTTTAGTCCCTTTGGGGAATCATTTTTCTCAAATTATTATTTTATCCTTCCTATTAAATATTCTAGTAATAGTCATTATACTTTCACACTTTAATAATTTATTCTATAGGACAGAGGGTACAATGTGTATAATAGAACAATTTTGCCTGTATTTGTATGAGCTTATTCGAAAGAGAGCCCATGTTATGCAATAAGGCACAAATCTCCAATAGATAGTGACTATAAACCCCTCTTTTCCTCTCAATTTAACAATGCGCTATTGCCCAGAGTTACTGTTTCTTAGGAAGTCAGATAAGCTGTCTTAGTTTAGTGGGGACTATTTGCATGTTTTCTATTTTTCTTTTTGCCCCAGGATTCTTATTTCTCCCCCTTTGAAAATATCACCTGAAATTCAAGCATCTCAAACATCAAAGTGCTCACAAACCACCTAGTCCAAAGAGAGCGCCTGCTTATTAGAACATGGCTCTTAACTCAGTAGGCATGGAAGGGGACCTAGGATTCTTCATCTTTGCTAAAATCACTGGGAGTACGCTGTTGCTAATAACAGGGCTGTCTTGGAGAAGCAAGGACCTAGACAGCTATAAGGCACTTTAAATTGTTATAATAGCCAGGGATTTAGCTCAGTGGTTCTACCGACTGCCTTGCAAGCACAGGGACCTGAGTTCAATCCCCGGTACCAAAAAAAAAATAAATAAATAAATAAATTGTTATAATAAAGTCTGGATTTGGGAATCCTTAGAATCATCAAGATAAAGCCATGTACAAAGTTTTCAACATTCCTATTAACTTAATAAAAATATCTAAAATATAAATGATTTAATAGATAATATGTATATTAAGAATTATCCAACACATAGGTGATTTAAATAAGAATGCTACTACCACTACTGGTAACAATACTGATAATCCAGTGCCTGCTGTGTCTTCACACTACTTTAAAACCCTGTACTATTACATTAATTATATAAGTAAACAGACCAGAAACCTGTACGTAAGAAAAAAATAACTGACCTAAAGTAGGCGTGACGGAACCTGCATGAAGTACTGCGTGTACCCGCGCTTTCACTACCATGCAGTGCAGATCAACTTTACCTCCCCGTGTAAACCCAACGCCCCTGGGTCAGGACCCTTGCGGACGCCTTCACAGGACACACCGCACCCAGGGCCCCTCAGCTCTCTGCGTGCAGCTCGGGTAAAACAGGTGAAGTCCCTCCTACCCCTCATTTGCTATCCAACTGAACAAACCAGCAAAAATGTCACGCATGGGTAAGTGCGATGCGAGAAATGATGAACACGGTGTGATAAGAGGTGATTTAGGAGTGTGACTCTAACGGTAAATGAAGACAGCTTTGAAATTTACATTTTAGTATATTTATTTACGTACTTAAGGTGGTGGTATTGGGGATTGAACTAAGGGCATTCACATTGAGCTAAATGCCCAATCTTTTTTTTTATTTTTGATTATTTTACATTTTACTTTTATTTCATTTTATTATATTTTAGTTTGAATCAGGGTCTCACTAAGTCACTAAATTTCCTGGGCCTTGGATTCCCACAGTGTTAGTTTTACAAGCATGCCCTACCATGCCTGGTTTACAATTGAGTATCATTCTTATTAGACAAAATTAATACGACAGTTTTTCTCAAGTCACTGCAGTACATATAAAAAGTGCAAACAAAAGTAAGTGGCTTGAGCTAGGCATGGTGGCACATGCCTGTAATCTTAGCACTCCAGAGGCTGAGGCAGGAGGATTTCCACAAGTTCACAGGCAGCCTGGGCTACATAGTGAGTTCACGGCTAGCCTGTCGTACATAGTGAGACCTTGTGTAAAAATAGCAAACCAAAAATAAATTGCTTATCACTGGGATTTAAAATTGGGCTAAGGAGGTGAAGGGAGGGCAGGGACAAGGGGAAAAAATGAGAACCAAGATCTGTAACGTAAAGGTACCAGATCCCGATGATGAATGTAACTGTACTGTATACCTAAAATGTACCAATAACCTCAATGAGAAAAAAAATAAAATCGGGCTCACAGATATGGAAAGACAATTTTACACACTGCTATTTATAGGATATTCACCCATAAGTGCTGCTTGACTAGCGTCTTAATACAACTAGTTCAATGCAATAATCATCATAAATATTAACATATATTACTTTACTTTTACTTGAAGTCTCTCACATATATTAACTTACATATATAGTTTTATTCAATAAATTTTATTGACCCATTTTTCAGATTATAAAGTAGGCACAGAGCAATCAAGCAATAGTCCAAAAATGAAGCCAGTAATAAAGTCGTAAGCCCATATTTATGGCATTGGTAAGTATCAAAGTCAAGTCTGAAATCCAGGTATTGAAGTTCCATAGACCATGCGCCCCAGCAATTGGCCACAAACTCACTCATGTTTATTTTTCTATTTTTTTTTCACATTAAGTTTACTGGCAAACATTAAGCTTAAAGCAAACAGTACAGTCACATTCATCATGGGGATCTTGTACCTTTACATGATATGTCTTGGTTCTTATTTTTCCCCATACCCCTCATGCATGTTTATAAGATATGAAAGTTATTACAAGTTATTTCCAAGATCTATTTCTGCACACAAATGCTATTACTCTATGATAACGATCTAAAATATAAAATCTGCGGCATCAAGTTTTATCAGTCTGTTTAACTGGAATACTTTAAGTGCTTAATATTATGCAGACCTCTGATTAAAGTTTCCCTAATCTTAATTTGAGACTCTGCATTCTCTCTTTCATAGACCTATGCACAAAAGGTTATATTTACAACTAATATAGATTTGAAATTACTATTAAAATAAAAGTGACATGACTATAACTTTTAAAGGCATATACTCCACAGTAAAAAACTGAGCAAGAAGTGAATACGTGCTTTCCAATTTAATGCAACAACAGACTTGAAATCTAAATTAACTTTTTAACAATAGGAGCAAAATGCTCTATTCACTCACCCACTCCTTTTACAAACATGTGTTGATTATGTAGCTTGTTCACAACCACCTTGGGCACCGGGAAATAGACACTGAAGAGTTGCACAGTAAATTCCACTGTTAGGACACTAAAATGTGACTTGTGAAATAATAATTGTTACAATTCTAAATAGCAACATGATTAATTGTCTACTTTTATGTGCATGTTATTTTAACTATTTTTATTCTCACCATAGCATTTAAAATCTCCAGCATCGTATAATATTGTTTATCATATAGAACCGAAAATCTTCACATCCATACACATCATACTCAAAGAACTGCGATACACTTAACTATGTGACACTATAAATATTAAAAGCCAAATCAAGACAATAATTCCACAAAGGTACAGAGAAAATATTAACAGGCTTCAAAATCTCTAAACTGAAAAGAGAAAGCACACTAGGTTGTCAATCTGATCAGTCCCACCCCTGCAGTTTTTCAGACAGCTATTTGTCCAGGTTAGTCTTCAACTCACCAGACTGCACAGGCAAGTCTCAAGGTTACCATTCTCCTGCCTCAGCCTCCCCACTGCCAGGATTACCAGCATGTATGACCACACTCAGTTTAGTTTGATCAGTTTCCACTCCTCACTCGTGATTGTTTGGCCTAGGGCTGTGCTCACAATAGGTGCTCAGTAAGTAAACGCAGGAGGCATGGAAGTCATGTTCCCGCTGTGCCTTTTATTGTGTGTATTATCATAGGGTTGAAGGTCTGTCACTGCAGTAAATACCTGAGTATTTCATTTTCATTAGGAGAACTCTTCAGACTGATTTCTTACTCCCTTGACAACTCTTTACATCTTGAAATATGTTTTTAGTCTTTTAAAGATAGCTATAGCAACATAATTATCATTTTACCTCCTTCACCATGCATCCCCTGAATCTTCACATCTTTTCTAACAATAAATATTACTTTTATTTCCTAAAAAAACAAATATTAGCTGGGGATTTAGCTCTGTGCTGTTGCCACCTGCCTAGCAAGTGCAAGGTCCCAAGATCGATCCCCGGTACCCAAAAAATAAAAAAATAAAAAATAAAATAAAACTAACTATTTTGTTTCTCCAAATCCTCATGTCCAGGTGGTCCCGTTCTTTCTAATTTGCAACCTTCAAGGAGTTGGCAAGTGATCCACCATCAATATCAGCACAGTCAACTACTTGGACACCACCACCTGCCTATTTCTATTGTCACAAACAACCTTTGAGTTTGTCATCTTTTCCAAATTTTTCTTCCCTCTTATATTCTTTTCCTGCTGCACCATCCACTAAGAAATATAAATACATTCGGAAAACATGAATTTAGGTTTCTCCTCTCCCATCAACAAGTATGTTACCAGTGACCAAATGTCATTGGCTGACCAGTAGGGCATTGCCACACCCGTTTTGTCTTCCAGACCGGCTCAGTGTCTCAGTGAGGCTCCTCTCTCCATCCCACGGGAGCGGTTATAAGAGTCTCCTAAACTTTGCGCTTCATCCACTTCCCAATTTGGCTCATCCTTGTCTGTTAGGGTTTTATTTATCCTATACAAATGTGGCTATATAATGTACTGTCCTTAAACAATCTTTAATATTTCTTCATTATTTTCAAAATAAACTTTAAACTGGAGATCGAATTATTATCTGTTCCCTGCCTATCTCTTCAGCGATCTTTAAACAGTAATATTGGCAATCATTGTATTTCTCAAAAAGTATCGAAATGCTTCCATATACTATTTATTTACTCTCCCTAGCTTCCATAAAGAGTGAGTTTTAAAATCCCCAGTTTTGCCAGTAGTGTTCCCAGAATACTAACTTATTTAAAATCACAAGATTACAGAGTGACAGGGGCAAAAGCAGATCTGATCCAAAATAGGTTCTGTCTAAAGCTAAAGCCCTTCTATACAACCTTACCCTAGGGTCTTCCTGGGATCCCCCACCTACATTTCTCTTTCATCTCCCCATCTTTAGCCTCTTCATCTTTAGCTCTTATCTTTAGCTGAGATTTCAACTAGAAAATCATTGGCCTCTATAATCACCTGTGAAGGGTATTTTTGTTTTCTATGGTATTGACAGTTGAACCCAGGGCCTTCAAACTGGGTTGTATTTCCAGTGCCCCCTTTCTTCCTTTCTTTTTACTTTGCTAAATTTCTCAGGCTGGGCTCAAACTTGCAACCCTCCTGCCTCAGCCTCCCAGAGTGCTCCCATTACAAGAGTGTGCCACCATGCCTGGCTACCCAGAGGTTTTAAAAACTCCAATGACCCAGCTTCTTCAACCTCTGAAGATTCTTATTTATTTGGTCTGACATGAGGATTGGGCATGACTATTTTCTAAAAAGCAATACAAACTTTTCTAAGGTGTGGCCATGTTTGACAACTGCTGCGTAACAAAATTAAATTATAAATAGTTGTACCAATTATCATGTAACTTCCATCATCTCTGATCCCAATGATTATTATTATTTTTCTCCCTCTAATTGTCTATACTTGACTGACAAATGGCTGACTTGCTGTAGACTTTCAATAACAGTTTGTCAAAGAAACACATAAATGAGACTTTTGATTACTTTTCCAATATTTTGTGGAATTACTAATGTGAGTGGTGAAATTTAATATTATGAAATTCCTCAAATTTCTCAGAGTAGGGAGGTAATAAAAGCACTGAAGAAAATCATTCAAAAGGTTTCAGGGCTGGGGTTGTTCAAGAGCTTGCTCAGCATGTGTGAGGCTGTGGATTCAGTCTTCAGCCCTTGAAAAAAATCTCAAAAGCCAAAGAGGCTCCTCTACAATATTATGCAGTGGCAACCGTCTTGTACATATATGTGAGAAGTTACAGTTTCAACAAAGACAATAAAGACAACAGAGAAATCCTGTCTTTTGTTATAAAGCGAAGCAGATTTTACATTTATACAACTGTCACTTTCCCCTAGTGACAGACTATATTTTCTCAGTGATTATTTTATCACAGGGAAATGAAACTATCATATTACTTGGCAATTAATATATAATATATAACATTATCATTAAATTAATTTAATCTTATTCTCGGTATAATGATCTAAACTTTACCATTATACAGGCTATATAATTTTTGGGGAAAAAATACCTTTTAGAGGCTATTTTCCACAAGGGTTTATTAAAACTTTTAGAAGAATTTAAAACTCCTCTGTCTCTGCTATTACTTGAAACATTTAAGTTGTAGTTTTTTTGAGGGGTGATTCAGTAGGGGAATAAAATATGTAAGAATATAAAGAGAATCTGAATGCCCACATAATAAAAATTAATCATAGTGAATTGCTTTGGGGAGAATCGCACACTTGACCCACATTGAAGACTGAAATATTAATCCATTTCTATGACGGCGATCAAGCTTCATAGTTGCTTTTTATCCTCCTCATAATAGAAGCAACAGTTGTAAACCATAATGTTATAGTTCAAACAATGCCCCCCCTAAGACTTCAAATTTATTATAGCATTCATCTCCAAGACAAAAGACCTGGTGTAGGAAAAAAGCTCTTTTTAGCAAAAAGCATGGTTGTTATTTATGGCTCAGATGCAAAGAATGAGTTTGGGGAATTTATCAGAGATGAAGGTATGAAATGTTTTAGCTTGTTCTTCTCTCTCTAATCCATAAACCATTTTCTCAGCCACCCAAGTGAATTCTAATGGAACAGGAATGATGAAATAATATTTTCCTAGCCCTTTAACACTTTTTTTTCCTGTGTAAGTTTGAGAGGGGTGAGAAGAATATGTTTATTTTTTAAATTAAGGATAATACCAAAAATAAAGAAACAATATTTTGCAGTAAAATATGATTTAAACTTGTGGGTAAAGTTTAGTATTTTAACAAGTTAATTCATGTACTTAATTTTGGAATATTCTATTATTATTTAATATTATTATGGGCTATCTTAATTACAATTTCAGAATGCTATGGATATGTTCCTTAAAATAATTTTAATACCATGAGCACCTGAACATCTTTACTGCTTCTAAAATTATGACTCACTCATCATATGTAATACTTTTAACATTTTTAGCCATTAGCTATATCTTCAGCATTTTCATTAAAATAACACATCAAAATAAAGATTTTATATATATATATATATATATATCACCAATTATCTATCCTCTGTTTTCAAAATTAGTATAAAAAATATGTGTGTGGGCTCTAGGTGTAGCTCAGTGGTGCAGCATCTGCTCAGCATGAGCAAGCCGTGAGTTCAGTCCCCAGCACTGAAGAAAAATAGTCTGTTTCCTTATGACTGACCAAGGAGAAGCTCAGTGCAGGTAGCAAGGTTTGGAATGTGACTCTGTTCAATGGAAAATTAATTCTTTATTCCTACATATAGCTTTTCTGAAAATAAATGTTCAATAAGTGTGATTGGAAAACATTTACAGTATTTGGCTTTGAGAAAGGAAAACATTTTAAATTATATTCATTTGTTAAAGTTTCATGTTTACAGTTGTATGGTTCTGAGCTCAGTAAGTAAGCTATGCAGTTGTCATTATTTTCTTTTCTAATTCAAAAAAAGGTAGGCAATTTCAGAACAAAATAAGGCAGCCAGATAAAATATGGAATAATCTTTAAGCAGAAAACTTTTCCTGGCATTGTTTGATAGATGTTGCACTACTTGTATTGTTGGCCAAATCTCTTTTAAATTGTTTATACAGCTCAAGAAAAATATGATCTCTAGACAATTTTTAACATCACAATTTGTAGAATTAAGAAGAATGCATTCATGAGTCATTTGACATCACACATTTTTATTGCATATTTTGTGATTGTTGGGATTATTTTCCCCTAAGTTTTGTTACTATGATTCATTTTCATCTCTACTGTACTTCTTTATCTTGACAAAAGAGTAAAAGTTAATTAGTTTCTGCAGTGACCTGTTCATCAAACATTGCAGTTCTTTTGCATTTATAAATACATTCTAAATTAGTATTCAGAATGCAATGTGTATAAGCGTTCAGCACAAGTAGTGTGAGTTTGGGCTTGAAAGACTAGGAACGGGACTTAGGATGATATAATTCATTTGAGTGTACATTGTCATTAGAAGAAGTACTAAGTTTGACAGATAGGTCATATGAAGATCACATTTAAAGGTACAAATGCCTTTTGGAAAGTTTTTGTCCTAACTACTTTAAAGATTTGATAACACTCTACACAAAATATTTCAATCTTCCAGTTCCATTTAATTATGTACAAAGTTGTAAAAATGAGCTTTCATTTTTCATTTAGCATTCAAAGTTTTACACAGTCTAAAACAATAGTTCTCAAACCTTGCAACAGGAACATCTGTACTTTTTTAAATTTTTTTGAGACAGAGTCTCGCTATGTAGCACAGGCTGGCCTTGAATTCAGGGCAATCCGCCTGCCTCAGCCTCCCAAGTATTGGAATTACAGGAATGTACTACAAGCCCAGATGTAGAATTCTTTAAAGTTACCCTGAGAATATAAAATCCAATATGTCAAAAATGAGCCCCATAGACACATTGCTGCTTTGTATCACCCACTTTGGTTGATTAGGATGTACACTTTGTGAGGTCACTTTTTCTGAAGAAAAGAGTAGATTGTAAATCAGATACTTTTTAATACCAAATATAGTAAATGATATTTCAAGTTATTAAATGTTCACAATACCACGATTTTAGTACTCTTGTAAAAAATATTTCTTGTACTGAGGCTATAAAAATCATAGTTCTCAAAAGCATTACTTTGATTTTAACTTCTTTGAGCAATAAATATAATCTTTAGAAAGAAATCTTCCAGAACACCAAATTATATCAGTGATTCACTGAAATTAATAATAAGTGACATGATCCTATGCATAAAAACTTTTCACAAAAAGTAGATGATTTATATGAAAAAGAGTCTAAATTTCATTATCCACTATTTTCTACAGACAATATTCTTTCACATGAGAAAGGCAAGCTGTAATACATTATGCTTTGGGATTCTAATCAGAAAACTATAAACAATGTATAACTTACAAATGCCCTTCAATGCATTAGAATACTTTTAGTACAGCTTTAAAATTTTAAATCCATTCTGCCATTCACTCCATATTATTTATCTTCAATTTCTCCATATTTTAAATGTCACTATGTCATACTAAGTAATAAAAAGTTTAAAAGATTATAACCTGAACTTAGCAGATATTCACTTTCACTACTGGGCCTGAAATCATTTGCTTCTGGCATTTTCACTATAAAAGAACCTTATTTTTGACTTTTGTTGTCTTCGTTCTTAAGTGTACTGAAAATTTTACATGCACCGAACAGTCTAAAGAATTACAGTTATTTTAAGCTGCTTGTGTCACAGAAAGGTAAAGGTATTTAAAGCATTTGGTTGGTAGTCAGATTATTTTGTCATCTTTTAAAAAATTATCCTATCATGTGATACCAGATGAAATTATTTGCCATTATTCTTTTAGTCTTAAGCCATCCTTTAATTCTGTCAATTATTTAATTTATATGTCTAATACTCTAGTAACATTTAATTTTCTCCGATCTAATGCTCTAGAAAAAAATGAAGAAAGACATTCAAATCTTAATTGGGGGAAAGAGATGCTGTGAATGGAAACAGGGGATTCCTGAATGTTCAGCATGTGCTCTACCACTGATCTGCACCCCCAGCCCCGGTTGTTTTTATATATGCTGTAAGTACCTATTTTAGTTAAGTAACAGAACAAGCCTTAATACAAGAAAAATAACTATAACAAATCTTCTTGGCAAACTATATTATTTTTTAATGTTTTTACCAAATAAGTGTGATAATTCTTATCTCTTTATCGCTTAATGGCAATAGAAATCTGTATTAACTAAAGCCAGAGGATTCCCTATCAGCATTAGTTTCTCAGGACTTAGAGAGCTATATGAGAAAAAAAAATATGTACACAATAGCCAGGTGTCTGTTACCCTTCAGTGTAATACAGATCTTTCCTTGACTACATGATTTTTGTTTTAACATTCTTCTCATTAGAATGGAATCTGTGTTAATTTCCCTGTACTAGGACTTACTAATAGGATTGCTAGCAATTATTATACTGAAATGAAATCAGCACAAACTATTAGATCTGTTTAAACAAGTTAAAAATAAACCTTGATTAAATGTTCTTTTATAAGAAGCTGCTCATTAGGGTTACATGGCCTTCAGAAAAATTGGTGTTTCATTAACATCAAAGAATGTATTGAGTTTAAACTCCCTAGCCTAAAAAAGTTAGGTAGAAAATAAAGTTTTAAAAACATTTTAGGTAATAATATTTTAGAAGTGTTCTTCATTATTCTTGGTTTAGTCATTAGAAAAGAAATATACGCTTTCTTTATAAGGAGTATTGTAATAACAAAGGTATCATTACCAAAAGCAAAAATGCTGGGGGAGGGAGAATAAAATAATAACAAAAAATTTTAAATCTTTGTCAGAATGATCAAATGGTAAATTTCGTCTAGGTTGAAATATGACTCTGATTTGAAATAACTGAACTAAAAAGTCATTTGAGTATTTCAATGTAAAGGTGTATATCAATTTCAGTATCCTTGTATCCACTTTTGCAAAAAGAGAGTAGCTTTTAAACAAATGTAGTACTCACAGACCACCTGAAATAAGTATGCCATTCAAAAAAAAAAAAAGAAATATGTTTTCCTTTGCTACAATGAAACAGTAAACTACAGTAATCATAGTGAAAATTGTTGTTTATGATAACCTACCCTAAATAAGATAAAGTTTTGCAAACAAGTATTTTGACTATGTTTCTTGAACTCATAAGATGAGAAGCCTTCTTATAATTATCCTTCTTTCTCTTTCTACACCACTACACACACACACACACACACACACACACACACACACTCACACACCCAGTATCCCACTAGGAAATGGTAAACAAAGGTAAATATTAAATGTATTTGCCATTTCTAAAGGTAAATGTTACTTGCATAAAGTGAGACTTTATCTTCATAGTTGAGGATGGGTAAAGGATGAAAATAACCACTTGGAAGACCAAGTTAATCATCAAAGATTGAAAATAGCAGTAACATGTGATCTAAAGTTAATAGCTGGTTCTTCTATTTAAAGATTATAGTTTACTGTAGTTTTTAAACACAATAATTATTTTTTCTGAGTAGTACACATATTATTCTGAACACACCGTGTAGTAATTACTACCATAATTTTATGTCTTCATATGGACTGATATCCTCTACAGTGTACAGCCCTTCGCCTGCACAGTAATATGAATAAGTTATGGTTTTTGAAAGGAACAAACCTTCCAGTTTAAGTAATTAATATTCCTTAATTAAATATACTAAGGCACAGACAATAGATTCTTTACAAACCTGTAAGCATGCTTAAAAGCAACAAAATCACACTTTTGTTAAAGCATTTGTGTGTATTTTGCACAATTTTTAAAAGTTTAACCTCTGCAGATCAATGTGCTTCCTTAAAAGACTTTAATAAATTAAAGTGCAGAGAGCTTTTTTTCACCAGGCAGAAAAAGCTGATGAGACAGGTTTAGTTTAATCTCAGGCAATAGAAGTCATTAACCATTCTCTCAGGGATTAAAATATAGCTTGCCCTTTTCTTCTCTCACTTATCATTAGCATCACTTTAATCTCCTAGCGTTTCACACTGCTATTTTAATCATTACTTACTGCCTTTTGACAAGTGCAGAACATGCTTTTTCTCATTGAAGCAATATCCTGGTTTTAGCTGACAAATGTAGGACATAATGTAAAAATATCAAAGTGACATCTCTTAAACACACCTTCATCATAAAAACCTCTACAGATACAATATTCCTTTGTCTAGTATTTCCATGAAAATTATCATTTGAAAGGTTTATATCTTAAATTAAAAAAAAGTTTCTTCTAAATAAAATAAAAACTAGTTTGGAAAAATATGCTGAGTAAATGAGATCCAAAAATATGCACATGAATGTGATTCTTTCTCTCTAAAATACATGGTCACAAACTTTCAAGTATTTACAAAAGCAGTCTTTGGTTTAAACATAACCTTAAAAACAAATTATGTTCTATGGAAATAGATACTCTATTAGCATTTGATGCTTTATAATCATGACATACAGTACATACTCAGTTGGACCAAAACAAAGAGCTAAAATTTTGTATCTAATTCTTTTATTTTTATAACATCTACCACCAGTCTGCTGATCAGTTAATATTAAGTAATTTTTAGAGAAAGTTTAGGTAGAAATGACAATAGTTACAACTATATTAACATGTAACATCTAAAAATCTTTTATGTGTTACAACTGAATAAGTTGCTACATTTTCTGAATTGTTATTTTAGCTAAAAGAAAAACCACATAATGTTTATTCATGTCCTTTTATTAATGACATTTAGGTTAATTTACAGAATGTCCTTAATCAAATCTGCCTAAACTTGAAGTGAATGGCAAATTTGGAATAAATCTCATGGCATTTAGAAATTTAAATTTTATGTTGTCTTCAGGGATAAGTACAAGAAGTATGAGAATACATTTTAATATCTTTATAAGGTTCTAACTGAAAAGTAAACCAAAATGAAAGTTTTTCATAATTTTAAAACCTGACTTTTTCAACTGAAGCACCGATCTTTTGGTAACGATCACTCACACTTGGCCTCAAGCCCTTTAATCTAGTCCATCTGTAATGATCTCATAGTACTTTCAACCATTATTTAACTGATGGAAGAAAAAATATGTCGCACTATATGTTTCGACAATAAAATCCCTTCTTAAGCTTCACAAAGCAGAACAATTCATTATTTGATCTCTTTCCAGGTTCAAAGTCTGTCTTATTACAGTACTTCAAAGAAATATGTAATCAAAGACAAACAGCTGTGAAAACAATCTTTTATTACTTTATTATCATTGAGAATATATCTTTGGAGTAAACCAATGAAAATGGCATACAAATAATCTTCATAAAGGTTGTTGTTTTGCATTTGTTCAAAAACTATGAACATTAATCCCTGAGTCCTTAATTTTAGTTCCTGTAAGTAGAGTAGTGGCAGAGTCCAGTCTCTGTATTGTCTGTCCCAAAACAAAACAAGCTGCACACATTATAAAAGAGGGAGAAGAAAGAAAACACCCAAAAGAACAACAGCAACAACATCATGGAGTGATTGTTCTAATGTCAAAAAAATGCTTTTAGTAAACAAATTCTCAAAATGATATTCAGGGATGTGAATCTCTGGGTTAATGTTACCCTGAAATAAAATCCTATTCTGGGGGGTCGTACTAAACAGTGAGACTTGCAACACTACTGTATATATATATATATATATATATATAGTTTACGCATCACACAATAATCTGTTCTTGTCTCTATTGCTTATTGTGGAGGATTTATATTATCCTATGCAAGTAGACTGGATAATGTAACTTAAACTGCTCTTTGAATGGCGATGGCTCCCTTCATCCAGACCCCTGTAATATACTCTGAAAGTGTCAGTGTAAAAATGATCCCACGATGGTTGAAAACGTGCAGGCAGAAGAAACAAACATCTCCTGAGTACATACTGTATAGTGGAAATCTTATATGTTGTTTCATGTAGTTTTGATAACAACTTTCTGAGAATGGCACACTAGTGATGGGGACGCAAAGCGAAAACACTATAACTTTATTCCTAGATGAATCCAACTCCAAACTCTGCGCGTTCTTTGCATCAGATCAGGATGCTATCCATTCTAAGTACATGTCCTTAAATGTTCTTGAAAATGTTTTGACTTACTCTACATCCTCTGACAAATCCAACTTTTCTTCGGTACACCCCATGGCATGATTATTCCATCAGGGACAAAATAGGTTCCAATAATTAAAAAACTAATAAATTAACGATTTATCAACACAGGCTAAAGGTAGGAAGACCATTGTTTCCAGGTCTTTACTAATATACTGCTACCCAAGGGCAATGTGGAATCTGTGCCTTCGCTCTCACCAAAAGTTATGGCTGAAAGATACTATAAAAAATGCTACCTCAAACTGAGAATCCAAAGGAAATGGACAGATAACAACCATCTATACTACAGTTGTATAGGCAAGCTGGGTAATTTTAGGCCTGGGATGTAGACTTTGAAAATAAAGAGATGTGTCCCTTCTGCGATCTCAGTATAATCATGACAAGATTTAGTATCTTTGCATGGATTTTAAAAGTTCTGCCTCTACAAATAAACACAAGCACATAAACATTCATGCAAAGAGACATATGCATTAGTTAACAGTTGCTTCCCTTCTGTTTTTCACATAGCCTTATTTGTAAAATGTGAAGGCGGCATTGAATTCAGTTGTCACTGACTTCTCTCTCTATTATTAAGGTTATGTGAAGGGTATTCACAAAAGAAGCCAAAATTAAAATAACAATAGATAGTAAATAGAATTAAATTAAAAATTTTTGCTGTTGCAGGTAAACAGCTAAAACTCAAACGGCAATGTCACAGGCATTAGTATTTTTTACTTAAATAGCAATATATCAATAAAAACTTTCTAGCCAAGTGAAGGGATAATAAAGCAAACAGGGTTGCATATTTGAAGCCATGATCCTTCAATTGATAGCACAGTTTGGTTCAGTTTTACTGGTTACTAAATAAACAGTATCAGAATTGGAAATGCATTTAATGCATGACTCAATTTCCATAAAAGTTAATTTCCTGACTTTTCAGTTTGATTGCATCAGAAGTTATTCAGTAAGAGAGGCAAAACAAAGCCAGTCACTCCAGCTTTGGAATAATTAAGCAGTAATTTGACCAAACATTTCCTTCCTTCCTGTGTATTTCTCAAAGTCACTATTACACTACAAATATGAGCAGAAACATTTAATGGGTACAATCTATAAGGGAAATAGTTCATAGTAAAATGTTCCACAGTTGGGGTTGGCAGTACCATCCTGAGGTCACTTTTTACAGTTATTTTTAGGCTGTACTAAAGGTAAACTTTTGATTTTCAGGTTTTAGAAAGGTCAGATTATAGAATTTTGGTTCACTATCATTAATTTTTACATATAACCTTAATAAAATATATAATTTCAGGTATTAATAAGGAAAATAACATAAGAAAATGTAAATAGTGTAGCATTACAACTTCTGATGTTAGTTTTTTGATGGAATGTTTTATTAGCCCACTATTTAATAAAGAATCATTCCAGTTAACGTTAACTCAGTGTGCTAGTTTAGGTGATGGTATAATAAGCAATAAAAATGGAGTAGTAACAGTAGTTGAATTGTTGGACCATTTGCCTTCATTGCAAATGTATCATTCACAAAATTATGCGCAGCTATCTTGTACAACTGCCTTTTAGCTCTTTGAGAGTATCTTCTTACATATAATTTCATTTTTTGAACAAAAATTATATTTAATTTCTACTTAATCAGATAGAAAATTTGGCATCTCTTCTACCTCCTCATAAGTCTTGGTGGGTTTATCCTGTAAAAGCACTGGTAACATTTTTAAGTTCTTTATTATTTTTTTCCCTCACCTCCAGATAACTGACTTTCATCTGACTTGATGGGAACAACTTGTTCTTTCATCATTACTCCCTACTCAAACCCTGTCTAAAACTCTCTTTGACTTATGATGAAAACATCTATTAAGCATCCTTAAAGCTCACCAGCCCTACATTTTAGCTTTCTGTTTTAACAATCAACCAATTTTATACCATCTGTTCTCCTGGCTTTCCATAATTCCAGTTACCCATCGCATTTCCCTGTCTTGAACCCTAAACACTCAACAATCTCCACGTTATGTTCAGAAATAACCCTTTAAATGGGAATAGAGAATACTGATATTTTTCTTCTGGAAGACAAGTGAAGTAAAGTGACATAAACTTCAAAAGCCATCATGGCCTGACTCCAACAACCTGTTTTCTATCTCGAACAATGAATCTCAATTTTGTCATTGGTGAAATGGGAATTACATCTAAATCATAAGGTGATTATGAAGATGAAATGAAAAATATTTTCATGTTACTCTGTAAGTGCTAATCAAACTATCTCTTCCCCTCTTCACAAAATTGTGGGTGAAAAAGAAAGGAAGTATTCTCAATTTTAATATGAGCGCCCTCTTTCTCAAACCTATGTGAATCTGTACAAAACTACACTGACATAATGAGGGCCTCTATGTATGTCTATCATTCTAAAAATAAAGACTAACACAAACTCCAGATTGGCAGATTAGAAGTATACCTTTCTCTACTGTGTTTTTCTTTTTCTGGGACTGCCCTAGGCATTCCATTTTTAAGTATATGTCTATAATAGCTCCATTGTTCTATCGGTTTTCCGTGTATCTAAATTATTAAATTAATAAATTATAGAATACATTGTTTATAATTGAATTGGACCTTAAAACTGAGATATGCAATCATTTTAATTTGAAGAGGACTTTAGGTACTAACAGATTAGATAACTCAGCTAACAATATTCAGAGTAAAGATAAGCCGTATTTCTGACAGTTAATTCACTTTTATTGGTACGTTTTAGGTGCACAACACAGCTACATTCATACTGGGGTCTTGTACCTATACATGACTTATCAGGTTCTTATTTTTCCCCATTCCCCAGGCCTCCCTTTTCCCCCTTCACCCTTCTCTGTTTACAAAGACATCATTTCCATGTTTTTCCTTTTCACCTGTTTTTTTTTCTTTTCCCTTTTTACCTTTCCCTACCCCTCCCACTTCCTCTGCTCTTAGACTTTTCTTCCTATTACACAATATCAATTATACATTTTAATCGTTCTTTACACTTTTAGTTTTTCACACCAGAGAAACTATTTGGTTGTTACACATGTGACTTATAGTTATTCCACTTTCTAACTTTTTTATTAATATGTAGCTCAAATGCAATTTATTATTCTAAGGTATACATTATTCTGTATGTTCCTTTGATCTCAGAGTAAATGCTAAAGGAACAAAATTTGTGATTTGTTTTCAAATTTCCCCTTAGTGACCAATGAGAGTATTCAGTGTTTCTTTAACTCTCTATGCATTACAGCTTTATAATATTGACCAAGAGCCTACAACTGTAAGGAAAATCTAAATTATAAAATTTAGTTAAAGCTCTAATTTGCAAAAAAATGTTATTTTCTTCATAGTAAAATTAATTCGTAATGAAAATTTCTTAAAATAAATAGGTTAAAAAGTAAACAACCATCCTCAAGAAATATGTAGAATTCATATTTTTAAGCATCTCTCTTAAACTACGTAGTAAGATCCTTGCAGAAATGCAAATACGTACCAAGCTCAATTTAAGAACACTTTCAAAACAAAAAATTTGGAAACAGTAAGTGCATTCCATTGTACCTCACAGGATTGTTATATTAAAAGGAACATTGTTCTAAAATGCCCTTTATTTATCAAATGATCACTTTAAAAAGGCAAAATCAGAAAATTGGAGTTTTATGTGCTATTTTTATGTTGGCAGGTCAAATAAACATTTAGAAAAAGAAGCTGCCCCTATCTTTCAGCAAGACTTGTATATTAATTTACTGAATTTAGTTCTTTTGCCTTTTCTTCTGTTATATCTGAGAGAAACATTCTCAAAGTATACAGATTCTGAAAATACAAAAATTTAATATAGACAAAGGACTAAATGTATATGTATTTAAAATAAGTTAAAATACAAGAAAGGCTTCAAAAGTTTGGCTTTTTAATTTTAGAATTAAACTTGACTTCATTCACTCCCAGATATTTGCAAAAGAGCAGCTAGACAATTTTAACATCACCAATTACAAAACAGGATTCAGGAAACGACAAATCAAAATGTAATCTCTAGGGAACATTACATTTTCTGGTCCGCAAACTATGCTATGAAACATAACTCCTTTATTGTCATTGCATGAAATGAATGAAATAATTCTTGCATCATGTTGTGTATTCAATTTAGACCAATTAAGGATTAAATTGATAAAAATAACAAAAAGAGTTCTATATCATGGAGTCATGAAGATTCTTCTTTAAATCATCTCTCAATGTCTTCAAAATTTAGCAAAAAAATTTCCTTGTCTCTTTGCTTCTCGTCTCTGGTTATATCTTTTACAGCATCAGTCTCTTTTACATTTCTGCTTGGACAAATCTCAGGTTTTGAACTCACCACAAAGAAAAGCAAAAAAAAAAAAAGTACCGATCAATTTCACTACTAAATTGTGAGCTACCTGAGAACAAGAATTCTTTACTGTATCCCTGGAAACCTGTTCTCTGTGTCTGCGCCTGGCATAGAGTGGATGCTTCACAAAGGTTTCATGAATGAGCAAATTAATGGATGAGGATAATGAGGATCAAATAGGACTATGTATGTTAAAAGTCTCTGTAAATCATAAAACATTACAGACACTACTCTTAACCCAGCCTTAGGGGAGATGAGTCAGGGAAAGATGAATGGAGGTTGATAGCTAAACTGTGACCTGAATAAGAATTAGACCAGCAAAGGGAAAAAGGAGGGAGATATCCAAATATGTGTGTGTGTGTGTGTGTGTGTGCATATATGTGTGTGTATATATGTATATACATATGTGTTTATATGTGTGTGAGCATTATTTATATATTTATATATATAACATATAATGTATAACATATATATAAATGACATATATAAATAAAAAAATATATGTATATATACCATGCCCCAAATCATATTAGTTAGAAAGAGCTGGCAAGTTGAGGGAACTGAGAGAGGTTCCTCAAGGCTACATTGTAGAGATTTTTTGTGTACTGCATTTTATAATATTAGTATTATTTATATGTGATCAATCAAAAGATAAAGATGTCAACTTGCTTTTACATTGATACCATCATTTATAGTTCAGAAGATTCTAGATCATTTAACATATTTTAGATGAACATATTATTTTTTCATTGACATTAAACATATCCTAAAATATGAATAATATTAGAAATGATAATATATAGAATACAGAATACCACATATTATTGAAAATTTGCTGTAAGTTTGATACAATAAAATAAGAATGTTGAAAATCCAGCTAAAAGTCCAAAATTCATTAGTGAAAAAGAATTTACTCTCTCCCTTTTCTTGCTCTTACTCTTTCATCTGTAATATAAAAATCTTGATATTCAAGTAAAATCACTTTTTTTGCAATTATTTTTGCTTTGTTTTTCTTTCTTGTTCTCCTCCTTGAAAGTGAAATGTATTTTAGAACTGGCAGTAAGAAAAATAAATTTAGCCCAATTCAATGTGATGCCATAGTTATTGTTAACAATGCAAAAATAAATGCAATTAAGAAAAAAATTGATCATAAAGTTTTGTTCAATGTAACCCGTAACTATCTCCAGGTTACTATAACTATTTTCTAGTATTTGGCAAGGTAAAAGTTTGAAAGTTTATCTTTATTTTTACTCCATAAGTTATAATAAAGGCTACAAACTCTAATCCCAGAATTTAGCAACAGGTTCTATAAGGATGACCATGAACCTGCAGATAGGTCCCACAGAAAGGAGGCAAACACCACTCACCTGAGACAGCTGTCACCATAGCAACATAGAGGTCAGATCTTAAGATTCTTACCAGATATACAAATCAAGATTTTCCTTTGAAATTTCTACTTTAAATGTGATGCCTAATTCATCCAGTTGGACAGTCTGTCTGGACTAAACAAAATGGATCTATGATTTAGATACACTGTGACAACTTCAGTTTATGGTAGCATATCTTCATTTGTTTCTGCTTTCTAACACAGATTACAGAAAAGATTTATGAATTTTTGTGTATGTGTTTAAAATAATGAATTGGATCAGATCACCTCTACTTCAGAATGCTTCAATTGTACCAAACTGATTTTCAAAGTACCAATTTTTCAAGTACATTTTGTGTCCTCAAAGTTATTAGCTATCACATAATCAAATTCTTAAATTTCAGGCAAAATGGACACACTCTGCTCCTGCTTCATCTTTCTATTGGAAACACATTTTAAACCTCATTTCAATGGAAAATGAATAGTCATCTTATCTTTCTAATTATCTCACATACAATATTGGTCAGATTTGTATTAAATATTATATTAAAGTTATCAGTATAATTACAAATCTCTCATAAAAATCACTACAGCCGTATCAGTCTCTGTTGTTTATGTACATACTGTTTCCTTCATAATGCATAATGTGGTAGGCACTACAACGTGTGTTAAATTTCTTAGCTTTACTTTTATGCCTAAAAATCTAAGCAAATCAGAGAATATGATATTCATCTATGACCTCCATATATGATTGAAATTTAGATAGTATAAATAATATACATTATTGCTCACTAATAATGCAAGGCTTAGCTAAGGGCATGATTGGTTAATGCAACATTGGAATTATTGAATCTAAGTTCTTCCAAGTAAGAGGACTTCTTCCATAAACACAACAAGACACAGCAAAAACAAAACTTTTCTCAAAAACTCCTCAAGTCATTTTCACAGGCAGGATCAATTATAAGAGATTGGAGCTGACAATGAATGACAACAATAGAGACACAAAAATATTGCTGCAGAGTATTAACCTGTGGCTGCATGTGCACACACAGACACACACACAGAAAGGTGTTATGATATTATCACCAGAAATATTAGGGTATAGGAGAGATTCTCAGGTTTTACATCCAAATAAACAAACAAACAAAAGTACTGTAAACTACCCAGTAACTGCCAGACTCCATTCTCATTCTGAACCTAAACTTACAATGGAAGTCTTAGAAAGGGTATGTTACATATTCCTACAAAAGAGAGAGGAGATTGAGATGGTGAATGTGTGAACAAGATCAAGGCGTGTGCTTCCACTTTCCCATCAAACGATGGACAGAGGTCCACAAGTTATAAGACGGAACTACTGCTTACAGCAATTACTGGAGATTTCAGCTAATTCAGCAAGTATACACTGATCCTTATAGTTCAGATATTGTGCCGGTTGACCAGAACGTGGGGTTGATGCATAGAGGAGCACAGTAGTAGAAAAAGCATAGGGAATGGATAATTATTTTAGATTTTAAAAGAGAGGGACAAGTGGGGTAATAGAAATTTATATACTTTTATAGTATTTAACTGTTGCTCCAAAGGAGTGGCAAGGAAGCCTTCACAAAGTGCCCCCTGAAGCTGGCTTTTGAAGAATGTCTGGAGGAGAATAGGAAGGAAAGGCACAAAATATAATCTAGGTTCTACTAGAAACTTTTTTTAAAAAACAATGAAAATAAAAACAACAATATTAACTCTATTGTATTTACTCAGTAACAGAATCATATGAAGTTGGTCCTCACATTAGAAGATGGATTATTCAATCCTCAAAGCAAAATTATGATCCAAGGAGAACCAAAGCATTAGCCTGAAGGTAAAATTTCTTACAGACAACAGAGTCTGTTTAGAAAATGGAGACAATATATAAAATTTGAAATTTTATTTTGAAGGTGATTTATACTTAGGCAAGACCATTCCTGGCCCATAGAGTTGCTAAGGGAACAGTCTTTCAGTAAGTGAAAGCATAGAAAATGAGTAAATGGTTGTGTAGCACTACATAAAGGTGACACAAACATGATTTCCACATAACAAAGAACTAGGAAGCTTCACACTTTTGTATGGAATTGAATAATTTTAGTTTTGAATTGTCTCACAAAATGGTCTATTTTTCTTTAAATCCATATGATTTATACTCACTCCAACAAAAAGAAGTGTGTCTGGATTAACAAACTGGAGTTTAACTATCACTTTTTATGCTATTCAAACTATTTCCAAACTTTTGAGTTCATTCACAGCAATTACTCCAGTTCACTTAGAAGTCCACTGCCCTTTTCTACCCTTTTCTTTACATATTAGAATTCATCTAGACATGCTCATTAGCCAAGGAAAGTTTTGTCATTATGAAGTACTAGAAACAGAGAAAAATCCCCTGTAGATTTTCTGATCCATTTCTTGACCTATTTAAAAAAAATAATCAGGTTCCCTCGCCCACTTCCTACAGGATTTCTGTCAGAATAAAATGTGCTGATAAATAGAATAACCCCTTGCTAAATCATCTAGATCTGTTGTCCTAAGACTTTAGCAATGTATAGATACTACTGACAATTCTTCCTCTTGCTGAAATAAATAACAACCATTAGAAAAAGGAGAAATTCTAAGAAATATTTACAAAACATGCGTTAAAATCTGTGTAAAACAAAATGCCCTCAGAGTCTTTTGTATGCTCTAAAACTCCAATTTGTTCTTATTTTCAAGTTTGACCATTCTAATATGTGAGTATTCCAAATCCCAGTGTTAACGATTCAAATTTCTCTTGAGTTCTCAAACTTCAGCACACACACACACATACACACACATACACACACACACACACACACACTTCTCCACATTAAGAAATCCTGTTGTATTTTTTGCTATATGATTCTATGCCTGTCGGTGCTAGTTAATCATTCAATGAAAAAAGTTAAATCCTGTTAGTACCTAATGTGATTACTGAAAACTAAAAATAAATAAAGAAAGAAAAATAAAATACACTCAAGATAAACTAAAACAAGTGTCATGCGTTCTCATATACAATACACATTTAATTTAGATTTTAGAGATACTCTTTATATTGCTAACAAGTTTGAAGAAAATAAAGAAAAGCATGGGTTTCCTGATGCTGTTTTTAATGATAATCATATCTGCCTTGTAATGCTAATGTGTCCTTAAAGCCATGTGTACTCTGGTATCAAGGAGATGTTTTCACTTCATGTGCTGGATCACTGCTTTTCAATATAGCTGAAAAGACTCTCTTGACTGGGCTCAGCTCATTGCACAAAGCCTGAAAGTCCCAGTGATTACTAATGGGAGGGATAGTAAGAGCTAAAATCCATAATCTCACACTTAGAAAGTTATCTCAACTTTTTCTGCCCCACATCTTTCTTTTCTTCATATATTTGGCTTCCTAACATCTCTTATCTCCTGCTCCCTTCTGAATTAGCCAATCCCATGTTACTTCCTACCACCTGTTTTAGCACCACTTAACACAGCATCCCAGTGCTTATCCCTAGACAAGCATGTGTCTTCTCTCAAGTCACTACTGGATAAAGACCAGATATTAGACCATTCAGTGAGTACCATAAGGTGCAGACATTTGTGGGCAACAGTTGGGAAGAGGGCAAGGCTAAATACAAGGAGGTTATAATGGAAAAGAATGACTAACAGGGACACTGCTCACAAAACAGAAAAGTTAAAAAAGGCAACAGAGAAACTAAGGCAATATTTACCAGTAAGTTGGAATAAAACAAGCTGTAGCAAAAGAAATGCATCATTGAGTAATCTATTTTACTTGGAGCAACAAGATATAGGTTTTTGAGAATACGACTATCTTATACGTACATACATAAAACATTTAAACCCCAAACAATAAACAAGGATTGTTGTGAATGCAGATCAATATAGCTTCCAAATTTAAGGTACTGCAAATGTTAAGTGGATGACTTTATTGTCTTGTACCTTAGCAGTATGCAAACTATAGAAAATGGAAGTAGTGAATATAGCAGTCACCTCTTCAAAGCAAGGTAGCTTTAGGGTATTTTATTAAATAAGAAACAAAGTAAAATATTTGTTTCAACTCTTAATGATTCAAGCATAGCACTTGTATGTTCAGTTGGTCACAATAGGAAGTAAAAAGCTTAAGAAAATTAGATCTCTGTAATTTGCCTAAAAATGGAATATATACCAATATTGCAGAGACCTGTGAATACATATTTTAATCATGTAAGAATGGCTAAGAAGTTATAATTTTTGTTTACTGGTTATGATCAAGTCTAACCTCTGCATTGAGGATTGGGCCTCTTCATATTTAGAATTTGATATTTTCCAAATTGTCTTGCATGAAAGTTTTACAAGAATATCTGGGTGAAAAAGCACTCCTATTGTTTCTTCTTCTTTTTGTTTATTGTGCATGGTAAACTGACAATACTTATTTAAACACTTTTTTTTAATCTGACCCTTTTCTTCCTGGACCAAGGAATTTTCTCCGTCACAGAGTAATAGAGCTTGAAAACTTCAGCATCAGCAGGGAAGGCAGGCACTCCTTAGCCAGCCACTGTGAGAGAGAGAAAATGCAATTAAGGCTCCCACCAGGGAGAGAGAACAGAACAAAACCTGCGTCTGCACACAGAGCCTTTTCTTCAATGCAAACTACAAGGCCTCACATACTGTTGGTGAGATGCTCTCATTTAGGACAACACACTTTCAGATTTTCTCACAGCAGATCAAAGTAAATAATGCAGGGGCAGCAAACAAAAGGGAAAACTCCAGTGTGCTTACATGAAAAAGAGATTACAGAGGACTTACAAGTGATTGAAGGAACAGATGACATTTTAAAAAAATAAAATAAAACCAAGATGTTTAAGTACAGCTAGCAAATAAAGCCTAGTTGTGTTACTTTAGCTAGTGACAAACCGTAAGTGACTTCCTATCAGTGTGAGATTTTTTTATAAAGGTAATCTTACTGTATTACTATATTTCCTGCATTTCTAGTTATATATATGTATATATATATTCCTGTTCATCCCTTTCTAGTTCTGAGGATTTTCAAAGCCTAGAGTCATGACAACAGGTAAAGGAAGTCATTAAAGTTATGAACCTTCTCAAAGCAGTGTCACAGAATATGCACACCACTCCATAGGATAGGTACAGCCTTGCTCCACTTCCTTCCTTCTCCCGAGGACAGCAATCCTTCATAAAGCAGCTCTCCTTCATAGTAAGCCAACAGCTGGAAACTCTTCTGGGATGTTAAATTTGGCAGGAATCCCTTACCAGGCACTGAACTTAGTCTTATAGGTCTATTCTGCAGCCGTAAGTAAGTATGCCTGGCCATAGTTTATTCTTTACTTTTGCATAAAATTCTCATTGACTTTGTTGCAACTCTATAGAGGAAGCAAGGATTGAATATCATCCTTTAATGCCAAATTTACTACAGCTAAACAAAAAGGAGAGAGGAAATCTGGGAAGCTCATATCAATAAACAAAACATAAATGTTTGGAAGTCTTGATAACTGAAATAAACTTCAAATGCTTTTTTTAAAAGATTTTTTTCAAATGTAGTTACAGTTATGCCTATAATTCAATGACTAGTGTTTTATGTAGCTAGTTTTTTTTTTTTAGTTTATACAGTATATGTTATATATAATGCGTGCGGGCGCGTATGTGTGTGTGTGTAACTTGCTGTTGGCTCTTGGCAGTTGATTATTGGGCCACTAAAACTTTTCAAAACAATCCACTAAAATAAATGCCAGAATCAAAGAGGCAGTGTGAAGGAATGTTGTCAGGTCTTAGAATCCATAGATGTCAGATCTGGTTCAGGATTATCATATTACATTTTTTAAAAGTCAGTTGAATAATCTAGGTTTGACAAAAGATACTTTAATTTTTCCTCCAATTTATGTATCACTATTCTACATAATCTGAATCTACCTGTCCTCTGCCTTCTGCAACCTGTGGCTCAGCCATTTAATGTGCCTTTAATGTATCTATGTGTTTTCTCTCTATATATGTATACAATACTTACATGTGCACATGCATTTTTTTTGAGACAGGGTATTGTTATGTAGCTCAGGCTGGCCCTGAACTCTCTATGCAGTTCAGGCTGGCCTCAAACTTGTGGTGTTCATCCTGCTTCAGCCTCCCAAATACAGAAATTACAGGCATATGTCCCCACGTCTGGCTTGTTACTTTGAATTTTAGATGACAACATTTGAAGAAATAGAACACATTTGGGCAGATCTGAGTGGCATGTTTCACAATAAAAACTGTGTAAAGTTAAATTTCAATTTTTTTCATTTGTCATGAATAAGAAATGTATAAAGATCTGCTTTTATAGCAACTTAAATAGAACTTGTGTTTTCAAACCATTATAAACAGCCATTCTGCAGCATACTCAAATTGATTTTAAATGATTTTATCTCAGATTTACTTTCACTCAACTATAACTTATTTAGGGAAATTTATTCTCCAGAAATCAAATCAATGCTGACAAATACGATTCTAAGTTTGATTTAATTGCACTAATTAGAGGAAAGAAATATTATATATAGTTATTAAAATTCTTCAAAAACTCAGAGTGGAAAAACGACTGTATTCTGTTCTCAAGACTCAGTTTTGTCATACAGATCAAGTTAAATTTCCTATGCTTGAGTCATATTTATCTTTAAAATTATTTAATTTTGCTTCCCTTCAAAATACGTGATTTCACTCTGTTTAGAGCACAGTGTATTTAATTTACAAAGAAACTAGGTGTAATATGAAATCAGGCAAGTGAAATGCAGCATTAAACTGTCAATCGCAACTAATATTGCAGCGGTTCACTATTTAACTGAATATGAAGATTAAACACCCTCCATTATGCATATCAATTTAAATATAAGAAACAAATATCAATTTTAAAAGTTAGAAAGTACATAAAGATTTGCCTAAATTGGTGCAATGGAGTTTATCCCATTGAGAGTTCTACTTCTGAGTCTGTCACATATGTGCATATAAGTCAACATAAATATAAACAGGTTCTTTTGTTGTTTTTGCTTGTTTTGTTTTGTTTTCAGCTACTGGGGATCAAACTCAGGATCTTGCACTTGTGAGGCAGACATGGTGCCTCTGAACTAGATCCCCAGCCCATATATAGCTTTATATTTAAAATTCAAATATTTAGCTGCCTCTTACTATCACTTGTTTCTACATCTCTATGAGTGTATTACAAAAATTAACACTAAATCTGTTATGGGGGCAGATGTTGTAAACTACATGCTAATGAGTATTTTAACCCTTATTGGAATTTTTTTCTGACCTACAGAAATGTGCACATGAGTGATTGTGGAGCAATAGGCCTGGGAAACATGTAAATGACATTTCCCCATAGCATATTGCAACTGAATTAGAATATTGGTCAGACACAAACAATGCAATCAATTTCTGGCTTTTATTGAGCTTCTATTGGACTTAGTATTCATTTAAAACAACAAAAAAATTGCTTCTCAGGGTCTATGACATTGCAGGCCATGACAGATTCAGTGTCAGAGCTGGCATACAAATTTATTAGTCTATAAAATTTGACATTCTCTTATTTATTCACGGAAAGGACAAATAAGGTATTTTTTCATACTTACCAGAAATATCTGGGAGTGTTTATATGCCGCTCCATCTGGAGGATGCAAATAGTCAAAACTGCTTTACAATTCAGTAGGCAAAAGCCTGCTGAAGGGTAACAAATGACTTCATGGTGAAACTGCTATTGAAATTCTTTCAGTATGTGATATTAAAAACAACTGAACAAACAGAGATAAGGGGCAAATAGGATTTGAAACAGGCTTTTTTCTTTCGTACGTTGCAAAAGAAAAACAAATGAATGCTCTAGTTGAACCTGTATGTACCTTTTAGTGATTCTACTGCATGGATTTGCCTCATACATGCAAGTTTTTAAATGAAGCATCTCTAGAAGTTCCACAAAAACCACAGGAGCCAATTCTAAAGTACTTGCTTTGGGGCTAGAATTGTAGCTTTTGTGAAGCTTGAGGAAAAGAGAGGAGTCCACAAAACTTTTGATGACTTGATTTACAGTTTCACTTTTGGCTTGCATAATGCATAGACATGGGGGGGTAGTAAATATTTGATGACTGAGACACTGCATTTAAGGAAGGCCCTTGTTTATTATGTACTATGTAAACTTAGCAGCAAATTTTAGATACAACGAGAACACATGAAAGCTACCAAAAAGTGTAATGGAAAATCTCACTTCATTTAATTCCATCCATGTCTTTTATATAGAAGAAGTGCCACCAATTTTGGTTTCAAGTTAATATTAGAAAATTCAAGAAAATCAAAAAAATCAAAGTCTAAGGAACATGAAAAGCATTACTTTATAATTATTATTTTTATTTCTTGCTTTGAAAGAAAGATAAAGGGCGACTAAGTTAGGTGTTCTTGTTTAATTTTAGGGTTAGATCAAAGCATCTGTCTCTAAATTTACCAAACAGTTAATATACCCCCAGGTATAAACTAAATGATCCACATCAACAAGATATAAACATACAATTGGCCAAACAAACTCAGATTATTAGGTCATCAAATGGACCCATTTTTTAAAGAAATAACCAATAACCACATAGCTGATTAACTTTCTGACATGACACTGGTTTCCAAAGATTTTCCCAAGATAAGAAATATGTGTGTTAAGATATAATGAGCCAAAATTATCTGGAATATATTACAATCTGGAATATATTACTATATCCCTCAATCTAGGTTCTTCAGAACTATCTCTCCATTCTTACTCATAAAAGCACACCACATGTGACCATCTGAACTAACATATTTGCTATTTTGGACACCTAACCATTGTTCAGAGTAGATGAATGAATATTATCTCCCGAGGCTAATGCTGAATCATTATTTTCTTCATAATTTATTTTTATAATAATAGTATGGAACTATTTGTAAGAATAAGTCTCCAAATGAATCAAATTTAAATAGTTATGCATTCAACATGGTGATTACCGATAAAGTTTCATCTGAGCTTGCTAGTTTTAACCACTGCCATATTACAACTACTTTAAGCTGAAAGAAAAGCTGATTTCCCCCAATACAGTTTGGTCATTTCCTATATTCAACTATATTGAACTATATTCAAGTATTTAAGTCTAGCTCAGGACAGTTAAAGTCTGGCTTAGTTCTGGCTTCAAAAGCTTAATAATGTAGATAGAAATAATTAGCTACAACAAAGTGAAAGACAAAGCATATTATATCAAAAATAAACACACATCTGGAATCTGGAAGCAGTCGGTCTTTATGTTATGTATTCTGTACATGGTGACTAATTATTTTTATTTTCCTTCATGACAAAGGATGGTTTTTATTTTGATTATACAGACTCTATCCCCCAAACAATTTTGCATACAATGCAGGTTTAGCAAAAGAATATTACAGAAGTCATTTTGTAAAATTTCGTTTGTTTGTTCATTTGTTTGGTTTTTTGGGGCAGGGTCTCACTATGTAGTTGAGACTGACCTGAAATTCACTATGTAGCCCGGGCTGGTCTGGAATTTACAGCCATCCTCCTGCCTCAGCCTCTGGAGTGCTGGGATTACAGGCATGCGCCTCCACGGGCCCAGCTATTTTTAAATCAAAATGTTTGATTGAGAGTTTGATCTAGTCAGATGTTTATAAAGTTTCAACCCATTGTTGCAGACCGAGGTTGACCTCAATTTAGCGAAATGTATGAGCATGCCACAACAAAGAGACAAACACTCTCAGTGGTATCCAGTCATAAACGCTCCGCATTTAGCCTTCATGCTTTTTGAGACGCAGTTCTTTGCTCCCAGTCTTAAGTACATTCAATTGGGAGGAAAAAGTATTGGTCACAAAAACTAGAACTTCTATTAATTTTACCTGACTTTTCATGAAAAGAGGGAAGACAGAAGAAAAGGAAGAGGAAATAGAAGAAAATGGAGTAAACTGAATGCTATCAATACTTGACGCATAAATGTAGTGTTCTAAAGGGTCCCTTTCTTGGAAAAACTTTTGGTCTTCGTGGTAGTCTTCAATTCAACTGAATTTCTTTAATTAGTTTCTTTAATTAAAGGAATATCAAATATTACGATAAATACTTTTATGGTAAATTGAAATAATAACAACAATCATATAGGTAAACATCTTCTGAACGTAATGTTATAGTAAAGCAGAAATTGAAATACAAGTAAAACTAAGTAGGGCTGGGGATTTAGCTCAGTGGTTCTGCCACCTGTCTTGCAAGCACAAGCTCCCAGGTTTGATCCCCGGCACCAAAAAAAAAAGGAAAACTAGTTAAAAGTTCTACATTTATGTCCAGAATTCTCATTTATTTTAAATTGAATTTTATTTGGGAAGGATGACATTAGAAAATATATTTATAGAAGAGCTGAACTTGTGTTACTTTCATTTGAAAGCTTCTTTACTAAATCATTAAAACTGAAAGAAAAAGAAGTGATAGAATACTCTTTAGAGGTTTTCAAAATAAAGAGACTATCTGAATTAAATTTTTAGTTCAACAACCTTCCCAAACTCACCCTCCTTCCAGCAAAGCTTCCTCATCCCTTCTTCTCAATAAAAGGCAAAAGGAAAGCAATTGCACCACATAAAGGTATATTTTATGTATTCTCTAATCTGTGAAGTTTGTTCCTTCAGTGAAAAAACAGGCCCAGAAAGTTTCAGTACTTTGGCCAGGACCACACAGCTGATTAGCAGGAAGGATGGAAGTGGAACACAGACCACCTCTCTGGTCTTAGAACTTCCTCAATTCCAGTAATGAAATTTAAAAATACATGTTTTTAGACCTTATGATGGAGCAGGGATTTTAATCTGTGGATGCACGCTGTAATTCTTTGCTATCATTTTTGCAGTGAGTTCAATTATTTCTTTTCTTTCTTTCTCTCTCCCTCTCCCCCTCCCACCCTCTTTTCCTTACTTCATTTTCTTTCCTTTTCCATAGAAAGAATCGAAGCATTAGAGAAGTTAAGTAACCTTCTTAAGATCCTAGACTAATCAGTGGCACAAGCAGGGCATAAACTCAAAGAGTCACAGCCATCCTCTCCATCTAGATGTTTTAGATGTCAGAAAACTCAATCCGTGAGATAAATTGTACCGCCACTAGTCAGACTACCCAGGTTCTTCTCAGCCTTCAAAGTCACCCTTCCCAGGTAGCACTCTCCCAAACGTAGGACATGCGTAATTCAGCACAAAAGAGGCCTGCCCTAGTATGGCCAGTTGACAAAGTACGCCTATTTTAAAATGCTCTGTAGCATGGGCTTACTTACCCGCTAATACCCTTCAAAAATCAATAAGCAGCCATTTTAAAAGAAAACATAGGCATAATTCCTAACCTAATTCTTAAATATTGATTTGGCATTCACATAGAGTCTTAGTTTCCCATGATTTAAACTGAAAAACCAGAACAAAAACAAAAGCTAAAGTCCCTTTCAAGGGGAATTGCATCCTGTAGGGTACAAGACTGTCTTTCCCAAGAATTCTTTACCATACTTGTAATGTTGCTTGCAAACAATATATTTAATATAGAGTGTATTTAAATAATAGTCATGAATGGTAAAAAGAAATTTCAGTGAATCAAATAGGCCAGTATTTGAATGATCAATTAACTAATTTTTCAATGTTACTAATAGAAATGAGTATGAAATTACAGCAAAGTATTTTTTCTTATTTAGAAGTACAGGTCCAGATTGGCTTCTTCACTTGCCAAGAAAAGTGATCAGAACATAGAGGAATGGAATTTAGCTAAGGACATGATATTAATGGTTCTCAAGTAAGTACTTAAAGAATGATATAAAAATAAGAGAGAATTGCCTCTTCCCCCACCTTGCAATACTAAGTGTGCACCTCAAGCCTTCACACAGAGCTACATCCCAGCTTTTTATTTTGAAAGGTTCTCCTAAGGCACTAAACTACCCAGGCTGGGCTGATATTTGCTATCCTCCTGACTCAGCCTCCAAGAGTGCTGGGATTATGGGCATGTGCTGCTGCTCCCAGCTAATAACCACATTTCTTACTATTTCTCCCAAATCTTATACAATTGACAAAAAATTGTTCATATTCCCACACTGTGCCATGTTTATTTTTCTTCATTCTTTATTCTCCTTTGCTATCTACTTAAACACGAGGGCCCAGTTTCATTCCCAGCTCCTCCCTGAGGCCTTTAAGTCCTCTCCAAAGAAAAGTAGCTAATTCTGTCCGTAACCCCATGGCACTCTCATTTTACACTGAAATCATTTCAGAACCATTCCTCCAAATGAAGTAAAGAAAACACATCATTCACCTCTCTGTACTCTTCCTATTATGTTTGATACCCGGCACTAAATGGTTCTGCTGTAATATGTGCTGCTGAGGAAAAAAAAAAGACACAAAATAAATCAGATATTGAAAACAGTGAAACATATTTCCTGTCCTCTTGTAAGATATGTAATATAGACCAAGATATTTAACCTCTCCCAAATTTAGTCTGATAGCTCTATGGTGGGGTCTTCTCTGTCCTACAGGATTGTTAGCAGGACCAAATCAAAACATGCGTCTACATAGCCTTGCGTAGTAACTGCTATATAGTATGTGCTTATGTGACAGTTCCCAGAATCAAAAATATATACCAAAAAGAAATTAGGTTAAACATTAGGAAAATATTCCTTATGGAGGGAGTTGTGAGCCATGAGCAATCCAAGCAAGGTGGAGATGTGCTTTCTCAAGTGCTTTAAGAAAGGAATAAGCAACTCTTTTTATGGACTGCCTTATGTTATGGGACAAGATGATTTCAGAAAGTTCCTTTTAGCTTTCAGATTTCATAATCATCAATCCTCCTAATTCTACAAAGTAACGTCAAAGTCTCAATTCTTTAGGTTTTATTTCTTCCACCATGAAAAAGGACTTAGAATAATAGCACCTGCCTTTTTTTTGGTACCAGATGAAATTAAAGGACATCCCCCAATTCCCTCTCTCTTTTGTGGTACTGGGGATGGTACCCAAGGCCTTCATATTGAGCTACAACCCCAGGACTTTGTTAATATATTTTTTTTCTTTTGAGAAAAGGTATTGCTAAGTTATGCAGCCTGGATTTCAAGTTGTGATCCTCTTCCCTTGGTGTCCCAAAGTGCTGGGCTTACAAGTATGGGCCATCATATCTGGCTACAAATCATTTCTTATTGGTAAAAACTATAAACAGATAAAACCAGAGCCACTGTAAGAATTTTTTTTCATTTTAATATCATGTAGCATTTTGTACTACAACTTAATTTGGCTAGTGGCAAAGCTTTTGAACTCACTACCAAATTTTCAGTATGAGCAATTCCCACTGGAAATGCTATGTTTCACTTTAATGATTTAAAGTTGCAAACATTCCCTCCAGAAAGATTTCCAATATCTCCCCAGGCATATTTATTACAAAAAGGTGACTCACTGAGCACGTAAACACATAAAAGTTATATTCTAAATTAATTACAGTAACAGAGATTAATGATGAAATCACATATAAAAGTTACATAAAGAAAATCACTGAGACACTTCACATATTTTGTAGAGACAATAAATTGCACTAATTTGTAAGATAGACAGATCATGTAAGTGTAGTCAATTAGAAAATTTACCACAGAACTTTATCTTACAGAAAAATATTTTATTTTCTCAGGAGATCTTAGGATATTTAGAGATAAGAAATTAGTTTTTTCTATTGATCCTCTCAGTGAACTATTTCCTCGAAGGAAAGAAATTTACCATAAAAAGGAACAGCTACTCCTTTCTTCCTACTAAGAAAAATCAACATTCTCTTTTTTGGTTTTGTTTTATTTTCAAACGTAGTTACCCTAATGAACCTAATATAGTATAAACCTCACATGCTTCAAAAATTCTAATATTATAGATGTCAATAGTCTTTCATTTCCTTACTTTGGATATGATCATTGTACTATTTCTGCAAGATACTTTTTTGTGTGTATTGTGATTTTTGGAGCAGTCCTGTTCTTACCTTGTAGTCACTCAGAGTGGCTTTAGTACACACACACACACACACACACACACACCCCTTAGCTTTTGCTTATTACTTTAAATAGTACAAACAAATAATCCAATTTCACCGAAAGAGTATTAAAAATGAAAACGTTGCGTTTTCAGGTGACAGATTTCACAGGAAGGAAACATCAAACTGAAAAATCAGAAATTTAATCCTAATAGAACTGAACACAGCCCATGGTAAGATGATACCAGGAAGATAAGTCCAGATGCCTTCTACCAACCAGCACATTGCTTGAACTAGCTCAGTCTTTAAAGGGTCAAAATTTATTATCATTTCAGTTCATCTAATAAGTAATGTTTTTGCCGAACAAAACCAATTCCCAATAAATTCTCACTGTATTTGTGTGCTCTGATTTGATTTAGAGGCCTATGGGGAGACACCATTTGGTAGCACAGGAACACAGAGGGGTAGGTGGTGCTGAGGAGAAGTAGGGCTCATGTGCCAGAAGTGTTATTGTGTCAGGTTGATTTATTGAGTGAGCTTCACTTCACCGAATGTTCCGAGATATTTATTTCCCTAAAGGCTCTGCAAAGATATGAACAGACCCGCGTCCACAGATGTCATCATTGCTCATTTTACCGAGTCATGAAATTTTCTCAACTGCAATTTGTCCATCTAAAATTGCTGTAACAGAACAATGTCAATAGTAGCATCCTACTCCAGTTCTTTCTTCTATCAAAGGTTCCGTTGCCAAATTTGGTGCTTCTGCGCAACTTCATTGTAATGACAGTGACAGAACGGTTTCACTGTAATTTCGAAAGAGTTTTTCAGAGAAGTTGCTCCAGTTTTTAAACTTCACTTTCAGTCCCCAGATGAAATGAAACCTTGTATAGGAAACTAAATTGCCATACTTAAGCACAGAATAATCTTTCCTGGTCAGAATTAAAATGAAAGTGTGTACAAACCAGTAAATAAAATAAAAGCACTGTGCCACTGAATTCAGAGTTCCACAAGTTCTTTCTCTCAGAAAACCATAGCAAGCCTTAAATTTAGTTTCTTACTCTTGGGATATGTTTTTATCTGTTACTTCCCCGCTTTCTAACATCAAGCAAATGAACCATGAAAGTTTATTTTAAAAGGAAGTTGAAACACACACATATATTCATTGCCTGTAATTTTGTCAAAAACACTATGGAATTGTATGGCAAAGTTCTTAAAGTACATTCATAATGCCAAACATTATGCCTTCAGTATTTCTCATAATTTCACCTAAAATCATCTTTGAGACCTAACAGAATTTCAATGCCTACATTAAATAAAAACTGCCTGCTTATGTTGTATGACAGAAATTTCGGGTTTATTTAAATATGTTAATATTTCTCATTATGCCATTAACAATAACCTTCATCCATTTGTGAAAAACATTTTGCCAAGCATGCACATAAAAAATTAGCAAGTGAAGCAAAATCACCTTAATTTGCTTTGGACCAGCAAATAACCAACTAATTTGCAGAAATCCCTGCCAAGCACTCATATTAAATGCTTCATGCTTATTTTATGACCTCTGCTGCTCTTCTCCTTCCCGGGCCCTGAATCATATGATCATTAACATATTGCAAGGTCTGAAACTTTATTTTTTACATTCTTTAATTAATGCCTGTTTATAGAAGGCCATAGGACTTCAGATCCAGTTAATGAAACTTCGCTCCCCCAGGCCTCTGGAGCCCAATAGAGAGCTCTCTCCTCTGTTGTTTTAGTAGCTTTTTTCCAACTGTTTGTTTATACACACTTAATTGATCTCTTTAGTCCCAGAAGCATTCCAGAGACACAACCTGTTTTGAGGCAAGCTAAAGTTTTCCCTCTTCCTTTATAAAAGCCTTCAATGCCCAAGGTTATCAGTTTTAATTTTAAAGTTGAAGATTCAGCTTTATTTACACTGTCTAAAAGTAAAAACTGATAATACAGGCCTTGGAGTGTTTATTTTTACATTCATACATAGAGGAGGGGATCATGAGTACACACTGTATATAATTATTTTGATGTAGAACTAAGTAATTACTAAATGCTGCTATGTCTTATTTTATGGCATTGAATAAACACAGTCTTTATAACAAGTTGAAAATAAAAACAAATCAGGCTGCCAATGCATGAAATTTTCATGGCTCTTCAATTTACATTTTACATATTCCCTATGACAAGAATTTCTATTATGCTATTCTCTTTTTTCTGCTATAATTAAATTAAAAAAGTAATTGGCTGGTGCTGCACACTGCAGCAATGTCTTAATCACATAGACAAACAGTTTTATAATAGCTTACACCACTTGCCACATGGGGCAATGACATTATTGTACCAGACTATAAACCCGAGACAGATAGCACATACCAGCTCTCAACCACAGTGTTGGCAGGAACAGAACACAAGGTGCATTCGGCACCCTGAATGACACTTTCATGATGGAATTCCAAATGAAATAAAAGGAGCCCAAATCTGGCCAGGTGATTTTGGATATTGCCAGAATTCAAAGATTAAGAATCTATAAATACATACGTTCACTCCAGGTTCAGGGTGTGTACGTGGAAAGTCAAAAAGAAAAATATGGGTATGAATTATAAATGCAGCATACATTATGAGTACCAGCAATGAGACCAATATCTCTCCATTTTCTGATGAAAAAACTTGATGGTGTATATGTGTGCATCTATTTTTTTATTAATGTTGTTTATGACTATTTGTCTACTGATGTCAAAATGAATATTGCAATAGTAGCTGTTGAAGGTGAGAGGTTCACAGGCATGAGCTCCTTGAGGCTTACAGAAAGTTTACTGATACAGGATTTATGAGACCAGAAACTTAACTCTTGCTTTTTCAATAGCTCATAGGGTGGGCTTCAGTTGTTTAAACTCTCTGGATCTCAGTTTCCTCATCTCCAAAATTAGAAAGTTGATCTAGGTTATCTCTAAGGTTTAGTTTGGCTCTTAAATGTCATAATATCAGATAAACATTTTTGAAAATGAATCATGATATCCTGAAATAACTTTTAGCTTCTGCTTGTTTGACAGTCTTCAGACAGCAATGACTTATAAGAACTCTTTTTGTGAACAAAGGTATAAAATACTAAATCATTGAAGCATGTCTTAATTCTTGTGAATCTACGACTGAAGATGCATTTGTTGCAAAACATCTATCTTTCTAAGAACACTATCTAAAGACAAAACTAAAACAAGGCACCATGTTTCCAAAGGCAGCAAGGAAGCAAAGGGGAATAGAAATCAGAGAAATCTAATTCAACATAGCCAGAGTGCTAAAAAGAATAAAATAAATAAATACAATTTGAAAGTCACAAGGGGAAAAACATAAGAGCAAAGTAAGTATATTTTATAGATAAGCTTTCTTTATTATTCCCACTGAAGCTCTGTTTAAAAAAACATTGAATTTTAGAATGGAGCCATTTCTAGGTTTTTAAGTTGTTTAGTGATAACATTTGCTCTTTTACAATAGACATATTTTTCCCCACAGTATATATAGAAAAGTAGGGACAGAAAATGAAACATTATCAGGAGAAATTTTTTCTTAAAAATTCATAAAATGTTCTTTGCCACACCTACACTTGGTTACTTAACCAGGATTTCGAACCTCCCTTTAGCTAAGGCCTCTGAAAAATATTAAATGACTCATTATGATAAAATGTAGGCCCCTTTTCTAAAATGAAAGAATCGTATCCAAAACTTCATTTTAATAGAATTTAGCTGTTAATTTTACATTCTGCAGATATTGTTCTTTGATTGCTTTAATAATTATTATTTTGAGTTCTTTTAAAACAATTGGCAGCAATTAGGAAAAAGCTACATGTCCTGCTACAGCAGAGGAGACTTTGCACATGGCTAATATCCAATTTGCTGGTCAGTCTTGAGTGAAAGGAAATGCAATGAAACTGAACATAAACAAATAAAAATTATGTATTTTAAAGGAGATAAAATATTTTAAGAAGTTTTTCCAGAATACACACACACACACACACACACACACACACACACACACACACTCACACACACATTCACGCACACACACACATAATTTATGGATAGACCATTTTCTAGGCTTTCCTTCTTCCTCGTGTAACCACCCTTCCCCACCAATGTCCTCAGTCAAAACTACCAGGCTCATATAAGGCAAATTCAGTCATTCCTAGCAAGGTGCTCAATAGCTGAAAGTCTTCAATCTTCACATAAATAGGGTGCAAATCAAATCTTATGATGGTATATTCAAGCTTTCAGGATCTCTGTTTGCCACCAGAAATGTCAGACTTTAGTACCTACTAAGCCACAGATTTATGAGGAAATGCTTGCAGATTGACAAGCAATTTTGCAACAAATGCATCTTCAGTGTTAGATTCACAGGAATGTTTAGGACATGCCTAAATGATTTAGTATTTTATATCTCTGCTCAAAAGAACAGTTCATATAAGTCAGTTCTATCTGAAGACTGTCAATCAAGGATGAACTAAAAGTAATTTTAGAATATCATGATTCATTTGCCAAAAAAGTTTATCTCTAGAATTCAGAAGTTCACAGTTCCAAGTAATAAAATGATAGGCAAAGTTTAAAATGCTTTAATTGGAACAACACAAATTACTTTCTTAGTTAGATATGAAACACACAGCATTCCTGGTTACTTTTATTTATGAGTTGCCAATATTTGAACATATGCAAAGTTTGACTTGTTTCCCATTTGCCCCAGACTTTAAAACATAATTCCTTTTCTTAATGTGCCACCCTTCGGGGCAAGGACTTGTAATGAACACCTCCCAGTGGCACAGAATTACAATGTTCTTTATCTCACCCAATACTGGAAAAAAAGGGAGGGGGGGTACTTCCAAAGGTTTGGAATCCTGAAACCTGTAAACAAAATCTGTGGAGCAGATAAAATTTTAAATGGCACAATGCAATTAAAACTGAATTCAATTTGAGCGCACCCTGTCCATCTGTCAGAGAGAAACAAAAGCCGAGGAGCTCCATTATTGCTGAATCCCTGCTCTTGTTAATTTGCTTGCTGAGAGATTTCAATTTCTAGGAAGTGCACAAATTAGTGTTCAGTCAGGGCTAGATCCTCAGTAAGTATAAGCAGATGGTGGAAATCAGCCCTAATCAAGTGGCCAAAGCCTTTTTTTTTTCCTGTCTGATTAAAGCATTTTAATCCTTTCAGATTGTCTGCTTTTTTAGCAAATATTCATGACCCTTTATTTTTCTTATATTCCAGGATGCATTTAAATTTAGTCTATGAACATACCAGAAAAAATAACTTTGAAAAAATACACTTCTCTATCAAAATCTGAGTTGCAAGCAATGGCCAACTGGATTTGTGAATCCATTTAATTTCCTTTTTTTCTATTCTATGGTAAAAGGTTCTTTAAACCATTATTATTGTTCATGCTAATATGAATAAGGCATATTTAATCTTTTCTGTAGAATTAAATTACTGAAGAAAAGACAAATCCAAAAGTTCTGTGTTAAGATGAAAGCAAAAGCAGAGAGTAATCAGAAAATGTAACATCTACGTGCCAATCTAACATTCCTACAAAAGGAATTTTTTTTTCTTTTTTACATTAATATAAACTAACAAGTACATAAAATTTTAGTGAGAGGCTAATGGTTAAGTCAAAACAGAGAACTAATAACTAATAGAGTTGTAGGTTTCTGTGAACAATGAAAACAAATTAACATGGAATAAAAAGGATATCACGGCTTTCAGAATATGATGCAAACACGTTCAAAAGGTAAAACTATTGCAATTATTATAGATATGCTGAGTTTGGCTATATTAAAAATTTATACACATATTTATAAGCCAAAGAATATATGAAGCAAAAAAATACTTAAAAATTATTCAGAGAAGCAATATTATGATCTGATTGTGTAGGTTTCAGCAAACAGTTGGCCAAAACAAAGTCCTTCTGCTTCAATATTTATGCAGGGTATATGAAAAAAAAACTTTTCTAATTGCATGCAAAATGTTTATGATAATAACGTGTAGATATAATTTCAAGGTATATGAAACATTTAGGGTTGATTTCTTACATACTGTTTTGAAACCTTCCTTAAGCATAGAAACATGAATGGATAGTATTTATGGAGATAGAATAGCAGTTCAATATCTGAAAACACTGAATAAGTTTAGCATTTGTACAATTTCTGATATACTGAAGATGTGAAAGGTTCTTGGAAGTGCTTGAGTATCCTGTTTAGAATTTTTGTTACACAACTGAATTCTTAACAAAGACCTCACTCACTAACAGTTTGATAAAACTCTACATATTTTTGATACGCTTGTTTTAATAAGGATGGTAGCTAAATAATTGCACTTTTCACTTCTTCTTTAGTTGAATGTTTTAATTTAAACCTATAAATTTTAAGCTGAATTACATTTTATATGCCACTTCTATTTATATGGCACTAAGTTGAGATAGCTGCCCATAATTGTAAAGATGCAAATTTCCCAAGTTTAAATTGGAAATAACGTACAAAAGAATAAATATTCCTATGTATACCATTTGCCCCTACCTTTTAAGTTTTCCATTTAAATGGCTTCTGAATGTCTCATTTAAAAGTAAATTATCAAAAAAGAAAAAATACAGAAGGGGAGAGAGGGGTGGAATATGAAAGAAAAGAGAAAATTGAAAAATCAATAAACCTACTCATGGAAAAGGCTTTACATTTTCACACCATTTATGAAGATCAAATCAAGTTTAAATCAGCTCATAAAGAATCTAAGTTTATATTTTTTATTTTTCTCATCTGTTCACTACAAATGTAATCTATCAGCAAAAAGCATGGCTCACATCTCCACACCCTCCTCTGAAAACAACCTTAATACGTTTGGTCCTGCTAGATGCTTAGATGTTTAATAATTTGATGTGCTTAGGACTAGGTAGCTGTTGATAAATTACTATGAAATGTAACTAGTTACTAAACTACGAAGTCTATAGGTGTGCAAGAGGATGGACTGGCTTTATGTCCCCATTTTAACATATTGCTGTAGGAGACCAGAGCTGTGTGGGAAAACGTACTTGTCATTCAGGCCCATCACCTTCCTTTTCTGAAATTGCCATCACTAGTATAGGCCTAATCTCTCTTCCCTGGTCTGTTTCATATTTCCTATTTTGCCTTCCTGTATCTTTAGAGATTCCCTTATGTCAAGTAAAATGGTTTTTACTGTTTAGGCCAGAGCCGATATTCTATGCTCCTCTTTTTTGACTCTCTAGCTAAACTGTATCATTCACTGGCTACACTGATCTGGGCTCCCCAAATTCCTATCTTTGCTCTTATTGTGTCTGCCATCTTGAATACCATTATAAATAAGCTTTATCTGTCAAGGTACCACCCAACATTTGTCTAAAGCTCTACCTCCATAAACTTTTACCATGCAAACTAGTTTCAGTGGAGCTTCACTTACAATCCAGTAATAAGTAGCTGAATGTGTCTGATTAAATAAATTTTAATATTCACTACCCAATTGTACTTGCCGCACTTTAAGTGTTCAATACCTACAAGTGGGTCCTCGCTGCTATTCCAAGACTACTTTTTTATCAGCAGAGAAAATTCTGTTTTCTAACTTCATTATAGTCAATACAAAGTTCAGTTTGAACTAGTATATGATTGCCATCAATGGGCAAGGAGGCTAGGAAACTAGAGTGTTGCAGGCTACTTTCTCAACAGTTTGGAGGACAAGCTGTTACATATACTCTATCATACTCTAGGTTTTGGAGGTTTCAGAATTCTTCACATTTGCTATGGCAGTCATGTTAAAAGCCAACATATATAATTAATACTGGTTAAAGAAATTTATATGGTAACTGTTCTGGAGAAGCTTTAATTCACACTTTCAATATTTAAAAAGGATGCTGTCACGGCTGGTGGGAATAAAATTAAATCCACCAGCTGTGATTTGCTTTTTGAGAAAAACACATAACATTTTATTCTTGCTTTGTCTGTCTTCCTTGTACATGCTAGAAATACAGCACAGAAATGTACTGAATACACTAGTATGCCACTAAAGCCTTCTAAAAATGCCTTTTTTAAAAATTCAGGTGGAAGTTTTTGTAATTTTTAGTAGATGGTTTTTCTTTTAACATTGATTTGAAGTGCACAGTTCTTTTTTTTCAATTGAATTTATTGGTACATTCTAGGTAGACAGTACAGTTACATTCATTACTGGGATCTTGTACCTTTACATGCCAGGTCTTGGTTCTCTTTTTTCCCCCTTTTCCCCACCCTCCCTTCTCCCTCCCCTCCCAACCCCCCCTTCAAACACTTTAATTCCATTTCTACATTTTCTCATATTTTTTTCCCTTTTCCCTTATTCCCCCTTCCCCATCCTTCTCACTGTCCCTACACCTTTGGTCCTTTTCTTCCTATTTGCTAAGTGTCCCATTAGGATCTTGAGTACAATTATAGTTTTTCACACCAGAGATACTATTCGGTATTTGCATATGTGCGCCTTATCTATTTCACTTAGAAGCATATCCTCAAAATGTACCCATTTAACTATGAATGAATCTACTTTCACATTCTTTATGGCTGAGTAGTATTCCATTTTGTAGAAAAACCACATTGAAGTGCACAGTTCTATTTGGCTTGGAAAATAAAAGTAGTGGCAATATCAATTTGATTTCTTTATAATTTTTTCATAAATTTGAAATTATTCCAAGAAATTTCATCCTAAATTATTTTAAATGGACCAGATGTATAAATACAAAAGTCAAGAATATTTTGTTGAGACTTAAGTGCTTTTTATGAAACATTTTAGAATCGTAACAGTGACTTAAAAAGCTTCCTTTTGATACTAGAATTTGCTTGTCCTAAAATTCTTCTAGAATGCAAGAGAACATAGTCTTATAATTTAGCTTTTCCATTCATTTTAGTTCGGAAAACTTGATTCTATTTTTTAAAAATCTTTGCCTTGTGAGCAGTCAGGTACCAATAATTGGTAGAAGTACAAAGATTTAAGCAGAAAAATTAACAGAACTTAATGCCATTCTAATCAAAATCAAATTATTTACGTCTATGTAGTGTTGCATATTATGAAGAATTTTCTGATTAGATTTCTCAAAGCTCATCACTACCTCACAATACTATTAACGCACTCTCGGTCGATTGACCCCCAATTACTCTTTTTAGTAACTTGCATGGTATCGTCATCTTCCTCCGCCCAATTCAAAATCTCAATGAAAGCCTGATTTATTTGAATTAGATCCAAGATGATAGAGTTCTTCCAGAATATCATGACCTTTTCATTAACATAAAACACAACTGCTTAATTACTTTCATGAACTGATTGTGAATCCAATGATGATAAAGTGAGATGAGCTTATGTTGAGGTATAGGAACTGTGGTAAGAGCGCCATCCTGGGCTTCTAGGACACCGGATAACCGCTTGGGCACAATGGTAACTACAGGACACAGGTAGGTTCCAAGAAGCAGTAGAAGCAAGGCATGACGGGGAGCTCCTGGTTTGTGACACTTTTGTCAAAGATACTCCCTGCTTTTGCAGAAAAGAATGGTCAAGTTATATCAGAACCCTTATTCCAGCACATGTAATATTTATGCTAAATTACTGTCGATTAGGATGGTAGGTTTGTATCCAAAAACAACAACACAAAAGCCTGCCAATAAAATCATTTGCTAATATATTTATAGTTCAGAACTGTAGCTGCCGTGAGACTGAAATAGATAGCAGGCCCTCATGTTTGCCAGTTCATTCGCACTTTCAGCACCCCTGTCATTTTGTAATGCTCTGCCAGTATTTATCACAGATTGCAAAAAAAGGAAAAAAAAAAGTCCCTGAGTACGTAAAAATAGCAGCTGTTATTTGCCGTTAATAATCGGGCGACTTCATGAATCTTTACAAACTCACAAAGAAAACAGAAATATGTGGATTAAGTATGGTCAAAGAAAACTTTAATTCCATCTTGGAGACAAAAATTTAATTTTTCAATTTCAGCTATAATTTATTTTGCTGGCAAATTTCTGGAAAAATGAAGCTAATCCTACCTCTTGGCACTCTGCCACCCTGATACTAATATGGACATTTGGTAACTAATCTCCTAAAAATTGAGATATTTTTAAAGTTTTTAAAGTAAATTAATCTATACCCCACATTTTACTTCCTTCCAAGTATTTTGGAATAATACCTTTTAAGTCAAAACTCCAACTATTTATTGGATCTACATGTTTTCTCTGTGCAACTAACACTGCCTGAGTAGATGAAGTTAAGAGGCCCTGATAATTCCTAATCTGGATGATTACAGTTGTCAGTTGGCTCCTGAATATATTTCCTGGATATCAACCTCATCGGACAATGTGACCAGAGTAAGTTATTTCATCTAAAAACATGACTCAAGCCATACACCTCCTCTGCTTAAAATCATGACCCATAAGACAAATCTGCCTCTCATTGGGGACTGAACGCAGGGCATTTACACTGAGTTACAACCCTGTCCCTTTTTAATTTTTTTTTTTTTTCGTTTTGAGACAGGGTCTTGTTAAATCCTAAATTGCCTGGCTAGACTCAAACTTAAAATCCTTCAGCCTCAGCCTTCCCAAGTCCTGAGATTATAGTTTTGTGCCACCATGCCTGGCTCAGACTCTTTTTGCTCTGATGATAATTGTATATCTGAAATCACCTCCCAGCGAACTGTGCATCAATGCGTCCAGCGTATCAATTGTTCTTTCTTATGTATGTACATCTTTAAAGAGCTTTTCTTTCTGCCTTACAAAAATACTTCTAGATTCTTCAGGAATTAATTTAAATTCTATTTTATATTTGTAATTCCTATCTTTAAAAGTTTCCAAAAGATTTTATTGCTGTTATTCACGAACCTGCTTCTTGTGACTTTTATTATAGATCAAAATTATCCATTTTATGGGTTTGCTTGATTCAGTTAAACATCTCTCTGCAGAAATTCTACTATATTTTTGCTATGGTCAAAGCTCTAAACAAATTTTCGAGTAGTTTGCAAAGAATTTTCATATTGTTATAAACACAAAAGTAATCAAATAAGAAATATAAGAATCTTTGGAGACACTAATGTAATCTATTTCTGCACCCTTCTTAGAGGTGATTTTAATATAACATCACAGAATATGAACTATCATGTTCCTTATTCTGTTCAAGGTCAGTCGTTCACTGACTTCAAAGGTCTGAATGTCCACCCAGTTTGCCATCCTGCTTGTATATTATCAGCATAGTTTAGTCAATGCAGTAGGAAGAATCATTAGTTATTCAAGGTAAAACTTTCAAAAAATGTGACTAAGACACTCTGACCTTCTCTGAATCAGGAAATGCTCTGTGCATCTTTATGCTCTTTTAAATATAATTTGTCTAAACTGTCTAAAGTAAATCAGAAACTATCACTCAACCCTCTTTGTAAAAAGGGTAAATTTTAATTGCAGAACTTAAAACCTCACAATTAAAAGCTGTGCTGCTTCTTAAAGCCAGCACAAACACAGGAATGGAAGCCGATGCATACAAATTAGATTTCTTGACATATTTGTAATTCTGAAGGATACTCTAAAGCACAGACCATGTGTATATCTTTAAGTATTTCATCAGGAGGAATAAAATGAATGACTGATATACCTTCATAGTTTTGTCATTTACGTTGTCATTAATAACTTTAAATAACTTTATGACTTTTGAAATATTTTACCTGATGATGTATTTATAACATACCACCCAAACAAAACAAATATATGAAAAAAATTGGCCTTCAACTTAAAAAAAGTATTTAAGATGTTTTAATATAGTTTAACATGTGCACTTGTGAACTTAAATTGAAAGTAGAGTCACTAATTAACAAATAAAACTTAACAAAAACCCTACCCAAATTACAAAGTAATTAACAAAAGAAATAAATGCCATTATGGTTAAACATACAAGGTTATCAATTTCTCCTTCCTCCTGAATAAGAATGTGCTGCCTTCTATGGGATACATAGTCTTATTTAATAGCTTTATAGCAAAATATATGTGCTGGAATGATAAAAATCTTCATTCCCAAAGCTAATAGGACTTATGAGTATAGATTTAACAGAAAGGACACAAGGTATAGAGTGATATTATAATTAAATATTAACTAATGTGAAGCTCCCCAATTTAAAATAAGCCAAAGAGAGAAAGACATGGATTTAATCACCCCATATTTTAATTAAATTTTTTGAGTGCTAAGTCCCTTAAATTCAAAGTCTTTAGGAAATTGACTGTAAAGAATGGTGAGGATTCGATAGTTTTCTAGTACTCAGGGAGGCCATGATAGAAAATACTCATGTGTGTGTGCTTTTGTGTTGGTGGAATATATATATATATGTATATGTATATATATATATACATATATATATATGTATATATATATATATAGAGAGAGAGAGAGAGAGAGAAATGAACCACTGACCTAAAAGAATAATGATACAGAAAAGTACAGAATTAGAAACCTGACTGGAACACCAACTTTGCCAAGTTTACAAATGTATAGAGATTAAAAATTAATTGTTAATGTAATATCCACCACTTAGTGAGACTATTAAAGACCAGGCACTGTACTAGATATTTTGTATATGCTATTTAAGCCTTACAGAAACATTACCACTAGAAAGAATCTATAGTAAAATGGCATCGAAGCGGTCAAGATTTGAATTCAGGTTTATCTAACGCCTGCAGCAGTGTCCTTGTATCACACTCTACTTTACAATAAAAGTAGAGTGTGTTCAAGGGGATGTTTTTAACATATCCAACTACTAATGTGCAAATGGTAATAACGATAAAGCAATTTAGCTGTGTAGTAAGATCTCCAATAAATAACTGGTTTTCTGAGGAATTTAGTTTAACATGGATTGTCTTATGAAGCTTCATTCCCAAATAATTCACTAATTATGATTTAAATAGTTAAACCAGTGCCAAGATATACACTGAACTCAAATGACTTTTTTTAAAATTCTGAATGGAAAGACAAAATACTATGAATTTGCCTGCAGAAATGAAAGAGAAATGATAAATGGTTTGCTCTAATCTTGTAAAACAGTGATACCTGCAAGCTCATACAGCTTCAACTTCATTACTTTAAACAAAATACAATGTATTACAGTTACTTGTGGAGTACACAATACCATAAATAATTTAAATTAAACTACACTTGTCAAAATAAATGAATGAGTAGATTTTATGATGCAGTACATTTTATGATGCTCTTGATTCTTTAATTTGTGTTTTGCCTAGTTGCTAATTCCCAAAATACTGTAATCTACAATGGCTCTTGTACTCATTAGTATAGATTACCAATGTCCCTGCTTAACAAGAAAATCAGTATGGAGCAATATTCTACTGAAATAAAACACTTTTCCCCCAATAATATTCTGTGAATATTTAATCACTGTTGCTTTGAAGGAAATAGGAGAAACAGCTAACTTCTCTTTCACACAAACTCACAAATTCTATCCTTATCCAAGCTGTCAGATTATATGTGGTAAACTAGTTTCTTACTAGTTGATTAATTTTGTCCCAGAATAACTAATATATCAAAAATTTAATGTAGATTTCTTTGATATTCTTGAATTACATACACAAACATAAAATGTTTTATACAAGACAGGTGCTATAGCCCTTCAACAAGAGCCAAAAACTATCACATATATTAAAAGCTAGTCATTTGAAATTGAAAATTGCTTAATTGGTACTGTACCAGAGAAGCCTAAAAAAGAATTGTACAGACTGACTATAAGAAAGACGTTTCTATGAAATAAAATGTTTCCCCAAATTATTACAATTTCTAAATGCGGCTACATATGGCATTTGTGATTTTTCATTACAGTTCAAGTATAACAAACAATACGTGCTTTTGTGAAGCCTGCATTTCCTCTACTTACCACTAATTTGCTACCACTTCACCACTTACCTGTTGATTCTGCCACCTTTGAGATTATCTAACACCAAGAAACCATACCAATAAATGTACCAATAAACTCAATAAAAAAAAAGAAACCATACCAAAACTATTGCAAAAGCAACTGAGTGTTCTTAAACTTGAGGATTGTCAGTCAGAAGTTTCCCTCCCAATCTGTATGTTCACTCTTTCATCTGTTACTCTACTGCAGTGAGCAAGTCATACGATGAAGTCAACTTGAAGCATCCCTTGGTATAACCCACCAACCTACAGTGCAATGGGGTAACTACTATATATAGGTGAAGGTCAAGCATTTATAAACTATTATTAGAAACTACAAGCTGTTATAGAAGCTGTTAAAATATTTTTAAACACTGATTTTTTATTATCAATGAATCTTAAGCATTTGTAAATTGAAGAAGAACGAATTTAAAAGAGTTTCCTTCAATTCCTCCTAAACATTGTTAAACATTGTATTCCTCTCAAGAATTGGAAATCTTTCAAAAATGAACTGGCATACAACTGTTCTCACTCCCAATTTCAAGGATTGCAGTGGACTCAGTATGATCTATGTTTACCTTTGATTTGTGATTTACTGGTAAGTTATGTATTGTAATATTAGGCAAAATGATCTGAATTTATACATCTTTTAACCAAAAAGAAAGTGCACTTTGAGCTGGAACAACTATCTGTAAGTAATTTGCCAAAATGAACACAAAGGGAAAGAGGAAAGACAAGAACCCAGTATATGTTCTCTTGGGCCTTTTAGAAAACATGGCAGTACTGCTGGCTACGTATTTTTGAAATGACAAGAAAGGTGATTTTGAAGACATAAAGGGAATGCATATTGTCTAAAAAAGATACCTCACAAATGTTACCATGACAAAACTAAGGATGTATAATGTTACCCAGCATGCTGTTGGCATTCTTGTAATCAACAAGTTAAAGGCAAAACTTCTGCCAAGAGAAATAATGTGTAGACTGAGCACATTGAAGAGTCAAAAAAAAGAGGCAAAATATGTCCCTGAGACCTGGGAAGGAAAATGACTGGGAAAACAAGGCAGCCTACAAGAAAGACACCTGAAATACCAGGCTGCCTGGCCCAGAAAAGCACATTTTGTAAAAAACATTGGAGAGGGCCCTAAGCTGACAGAAGGTACCCCTGTGAATTCCTGCATACTAGGTGTCAGCAAAACAAAACAAAAACAAAACAAAAGACCTGTATACTGCAAAAAAATTCATATGTTCCACTCTGAAGGGTGCAAACTGAACTGTGGGTGATCCTTGGTCCCCATTGGTCTCTCCTCAGAGTGCACCACCAGAGTAGGTTCTCCTGGGAAACTTCATCTCTGTTTGTTGTCTACCTCACAAATCCTAGCATTATAGAATTATTTTGCACTGTTACTGCTGTTTGAATTTATATAATCAACTTCTATTCTTATAGAAGGATTTTTCTATCTTAATGAGTCCAGATTTTAAGATATGTTCAGCATTCCAAAATTACATATTATAATCAGTAGCACAGGGCAGGTCAGAAATGGTTAGGAGATTCTGAAAATGGTACCATCATAATCTCAAATTAAAATAAAGTACTCAGTCCTTTGGAGTTTACTTCCAAATGACTGTGGCACCTAATTTATATGTCATACCATGTCTATATATAAAATATATTAGCACTTAGATCTATGCCATCTTCAGATTTTTTTTTTAACAAGAGGAGGATAAAGTTTTGTGCCATAAAAAGAGAAACATCTAGAAAACACTTATTCTCACCATCATTCAGAAATCTACATCACCTAAACTACTATTGCAGTTTAAATTGATTCTACCTAACTTAACAAAGCTAAACACCACAGCCAGGAATCCCTGAATTGCTAAATCCATACCAGTCTGACTGCTTAGAAATATGTGAAAACTTGCAGCTACTCTTCTACACCATCAGTGGCCAAGTGAAACTTCTTCCAATATGTGATTTAAACAGTCTACTAAAAAGTTGCCTGATGCATCTAGTTTCCTGAAGACATTCAGTGCTTTCAAACAAATATAACTTCACAGTACTAAAAAGTAACTTCATAATACTAAAGATATTAAGTGCTTGCTATGTTGTAGGAACTGAAGTTGGTCATCACATGCATGCCAATCCTAAGTACTGAGTTTTATTATTTTTATTTTACAGGAAAGTATATACTGAACATAATTTGAAAGTAACGAGCTTAATAAGTTATTAGTCATAACTAGTTTATAGTATTCTTAACAAAGACCATTTTGCCCAGAATCATATTATTAAATGTCACAAAATCTTGCAAAGCAGATATTATTCTACATTTAGGATAGAGAAACAGGTTACATGTTCAGTCATCTGCCCAAGGTCTAATCATGTGATCAAGATAATGATCATCACAGGGATATCAGACCCAATGGCTTAGACTCAAGCTTTATTCTCATAATTACTTTGATAATTACTTTCATTCACAAATACCTTCCCATCTTTCTATCAATGAGGCTTCCTTTCTTCATTCTATGGGAGAATTCACTCCTCTTCCAGTTCAAAGCCAGTACAACTGGGAAAGGAAAGTAACCACTGCCACAAACAAATTTATGACCAAACCCATAACAAGATGTTACTTGACAAGTTTGCATCTAGTTTAACTAGTGATTTACCAGACTATTCTGATAGATGAACTTCTGCAACACTAAAACTCCTAATATCTACAAGACAAATCAAGTCAGTATTTACATAGGTAGCCTTTTCTCAATCATAATGATAATCATAGGCCAATTTATAAGTTTTAGAGTTTGAAAAAGCATGAGATTATCAAGTTCAGTGACTTAATTCTATAAAGCAAGAAAATTGAAGTCTAAATGATGAAGACTCTTCATTGTGCAATGCCAATTTGAGAGCAAAATGAAAGCTCACATACCCGTTTTAAGACCTCAGTAAGCATCTCTCTCATGGTTGATGTATGCTTATAACAATTACTGGAGGATAAGCGACAAAATTAATGCAAGTGATAAAATAAATGAATTATGATCTCATCAACAAATGAATTTATAGTGGTCTTATCCACAAGCAGAAAAAAAAATAGATGAACTAAATATAAATTAAAGCATAAAACTTTAACTGTTTCATCATGTTCTAAAGAGTCTGGTTTCTTCAAATAGTTTGTTAAACAAAGGTCTTTAGTGATTGAAGCTTTCTGGTTATTACTACAACTTTATATAAGTTAGTAAATTACTCATTTTTGTTAGCTTAACTAGACAAACAGTGCAATCTATAGGAATTAAATAAGAATAAATTGCTCACATGAATTTATATTTCATGTATTATGAAATATATTTGATTTTTCATTCATATAAATGTGCAAAATTGGTACCCTTCATATATGAATATAGGATCACTATAATGAGAGATTACAAGAGAGAAAGGAATGAAGTATCTCACAAAATATTTTTATTTGTTTGCTCTTTTTTTTTTTTTTTTTTTTTTTTTTTTTTTTTTTTTTTTTTGGTACCGCGGATCAAACTCGGGTCTTTGTTATTGCAAGGCAGGCGGCGGAATCACTGAGCTAAATCCCCAGCCCTCACAAAATATTTTTAAATGGGATTCCATTAATAACAGCAGTAAAAACCTGGCATCAAACAAGTTGCAAGTAATTCAATGCAACTAAAATTTTAAAACATTAAAGGACTCAAATTAGATTGTAATGGACTCTTCGGATTAAATCAGTGCAATTAAGTACATGATGAAGTATCCAGCTATCTGTTTCTGAGTCTTTGAAAAGTGCAAATATTAATGGAACTCTACAAGAAATTAGTGCTGACTAGATTAATCACCATAGCAATTGTCATATTATAAATACGTTATTTGTGACAATTATGCTTCAAGATAATGCACATGTTGTCACATAACTGGATTCTTGAGATTCTGAAGAAAGATTACAAAGCACTTCCTTATTTCTGTCACTATTACAAATTTACAACATTTTAGAGGGGGAACCTGAAATTCTCAACCAATGTAATATATGTTTTTAAAACTTTACCAGCACTTCAACCTAATAAGTTGGAGGAAATTAAGCGGCAAAAACGCAACCTGAGGAAACCTCAACAGGAATGTAAACTAAACGGGTGGGGAGGTCTGTAGGTGTCAATCAAGAACTAAATGCAACTGTCAAGCCTGCTTTGCTGACAAACTGTCACATCAACAATATGGAGTTAATGACTACAAATTAACTGTATACCAGATGCTTGACACTTTGTTATGACACTTAGCAAGCTAGTTGACATTTGGGGATCAAAGCTTCTTTAATTACACTTTGTATAACATGTGCAACCTTTATGCTAATGTCCAAATATTCCTTGGAGCAAGACTGTCCAAGTAAAACGTCTACAGACTGTTTTCTAGGTGTGGGTTTAAAAGTATTCATGTGGCTCTAAAAACATGAGAAGTAGCTGAGTGAGAGCCAGGCTTCAGTGCACAATGTTATTCATCATTACCATTGCTTAAAATAACACCGTTGCTTAACTTGGTGAACTGGTGAATCACTTTTTCTCACACATATAGACACAGTCTGTGAAATAACACATTTTCAAAGAAGGTGGTAATAGCATTTGAAGCCATTTATAAAAGGAAAGACAACTAGGCATATCAGAAATTAAAATAACCAAAAAAGGTATGAAAGGATAGAATGATAAAAAATACTAAGTGCCTTTTGGAACACTGCTTTGAGTGACTTTGCAAGCTTAAAAAAAAAAAAAATACAGAACTGGTTTGACATTTCCCCAAGTGAATAGAATTCAATCAGAGAAATGAGCAATATTTCACATAACAGGTATAATGCTAAAAGTGTATAAACTTGAATTATACTCTATGTCAATATAAGAGTTTAATACTTCTATCAGTTGTTAAAATGAGTTTAGTATAATAGCTAAGATTATCTAAAAATTGACAAATTTAGAAAACAGCTAATAAATAAAAAGAAAACTATTTAAATAAAAATATCCAACTAGTTGCACTAGTAAATTAGTAAGTTAATCACAACAGGAACATGGAGCCTTTCTTTAGAAAAAAAATTACTAGGATACAAATGACAGAGTATTACGAACCTGTTATAAAATTCTGTTGCATTTGGCCCTTGATTCCATTTTTTGCCTGGGTTGTACTTCGAGGAAAAAGAAAAATTATAAGATGTAAAGAAAAAGAATGGTGCAAGAACAGAAAAATCTAAAATTAAAACTGGGACTGACATTGAAGGTCAGCTAATGCAACCTTTGCACTCTCTAGATGTGCAATCGTGGCTTAGGAGGAAGAGCTGTAGTCACAGAGTTATATGTACACTGTACACTTGGCTGCAGGGCTGCAGGTGGTGTGGAGTGCTGCTGATACAACACTTGGGCTGTGTGTGTATGTGTTTTGTTTTCTGTTTTTGCCACTGCTATATCCTCATCACACTGAGATGGCTAAATGCAATGTAATTCTTCCAGCTGGGAAATGCTACAGAATATTTATTGCTCTTAGAAAAAGGGGAGCACACTTCTAGATGCTCGCTATTCCAGCGAAACATCAAGAACCGGGCCTATACTGAAGGATATAGCAACAACTAGCTTCAGGGTCACTTGACATGTGACTGAAATTTCAGGAGTGCCCACGCTATGAGTATAAACAACATGCCAAATATCAGAGATTTCCTATGAAAACCAGAGGTAAATAATCTCATTTAATATTTTATATTGACTGTTTTGAAACTATAATATTTATATATATTGAGAAAATCAAATGCATGCTATAAATTAACTTTACTCCTTCCTTTTAATATGCAATAGGTAGGAGATTTAAATGGCACTTATGTCCCACATGATGTTTCTGCTGGGCACTGCTACCAACTTAGAGGAAACCAACAACTCCTGCTCTCAAGGAACTAGAACAAATGGAGTGAAGAAGTAGTAAACGAATGAATGAGGGCTGGTCCGAGAGAGAGTCTCTAGGATACAGGGAGCTTTGACTATTTTCTGAGACTGGGAGGGTAAGTGGGGAACGGAAGGATGAAAGAAGATATGAAGAATTAAGTTTGGACGAAGCAAGATCAGAGGGAAGGTTACTACGGACACAGCCTGACTGCAGGTGAGTTGAGGAAGGCAGGAAGGGATGGGCGGTAGAGGTCCTGAAAGCCCCAGTAAGGAGTTAGGATTTCATCTGGCTGTAGGGAGAAGAAGTCACTGAATATTGTTCTCTCCGAAATCATCACCTCTAGGCCTACAATCTTCAGGTCACTAATACTTCTAAAAGACTACTCCCTATTCCGCAGTCATCCTCTATGTCCCGCCCCAGATTAAACTATGCATCTAACTCTTCCAACTTAGGTGTCCTAATAATGTCATCAGTACATCTCCAAATGTATAATTTTTATCTCACAATTCAGATTTTCAAGAAATCAGCATAAATTAGACCTCATTTTTGAAAGATTCCTTTTTGTGCTTGATCGATAAAGTGGCTTAGTTTTGACTCAGACACCACGTTGTGCCTCTTAAACTATACCAAGCTCTGAAGGCATATTTCTCATTTCAGGTTCTCAATCTTGTTTTCTAAATGTAACTTTGGTAATTGTGAAATTCTCCAGAAGAGTTTGGTACCCTTATCAGATTTTCAGCAAAGAACACGATCTTCTCAAATGCTGTATGCAAGTTGAAGTAGGGAGCGATTTCAAAGAGTTGAAGTAACCAGTAGGGAGGTAGTGGCATTCTGAGGCTAACGGAGTGGAGGTACAAAGGGCCAGCAGGTGCAGCAGTTATTGCTCTAGAGCTAAAGCCCCCAGAAAGGGTCTCCCTGAAAGAACTGTGGATTTTGGAGGTGGGATGACTCCATCACTCATTAAAGCAGCAGGAAGGAAAGAAGTTAACTAATGCCCGCACCACACTGTGTCCTGCTTCCTTCCTGATCTCCAGCTGGCACTTTTCATTGAATGAACACATCGAGAAGCCAAAGGGCAAAGGAAGCCAATACAGCAGTCCATAAAAACCTGGCTCTCAGGAGACAGAGCCAACTGGTGAAGATGGGCTTGGATCTCGAGGAGCACATGGCAAATATCCAACATAGAACTTAACAAGTGCCACGAGGCCCTCTCTTTTGATTTTATGTAGTCCTGGCCTGGGACTGGCGATCTGTAGCTGAAAGTGGTTTTCATGGTCGTGGGTATCACAAGATACTTTTCTGTTGGATGTAAGAAAGGATTAGGAGCCATTTGCTTCTCTATAATCATGTCTGCTTCCTCTAGCAGAAATACAATACAGACGTTCAAACTCCTTTCTACACTGATGATAGAACCAGAGCAAACTGAAGACTCTGTTTCATTATTCTTTTAAGAAATATTTATTCCTTACAAAGTGCCAGGTGCTAGCCTGAGCACAAAATATCCCATAGTGGAAAAATAAACTCTCTGTTCAAAAGAATTTGAATACTAATGAAGAGAAGAGAAAACTAAGAAAACAAATAAAATAGCTTCAGATAAGTGATAAGAGCGAAAGCACAAACAGTAACACAACACATTATGATGGAAGGGACAAAAGTGAGAAGCTGTAAATGACAGTAGTGAGGATGGACCAGCAGCAGTGCAATTTCATTTAACTGACACTACACAGTGAGATTGAAGTGAATCATAGGGAGTTATGAGAAGACGGGAGTTCTTGTGGAAGGAGAGATACCTAGAACAGTGGATCTACAGCACCATCAGAGAGGTCGCAGGGCCTGTCAAGGAGTCTGCAGGAGATCTAGCCCCTGCCGTCACATCCTTACCCCACTATCCATCCAAAAGGTGGCACATATTTCTGCACCCAAAGAGAAGAGAAGTATGCTCTTGCAATTGAGATAATGCAGCTGGTGAGGAAATGACTTCTAATTCCCCACAACCTAACAGAATCTAGCTGAAGTCTTGAGCAAGGATTTCTAGAACTGTAGTATGTTTGTGTTCTACTCCAAATGTTAAGGAATGCATGGGAGGTTTTGAAGTTTTAACTTTTAAATTTCTCATAATGTATTGATGGCTTTACTTTAGACTAACTCATGAAACCACAGGTTTAAAAAGCAGAGCTCTGCAAATGCCAAATTTAAATGTTAGTATATATTTTTGATATGTAAATTGAATACAAACGATCACAAAACAATCTATGGTTCTAAACACTAATTTTAAAATAGAAAAGGCACCTAGAAATATTGTTTTGTGGATTGTTTTTCTCTCATGATTTTCATGGAGAAAGAATAGAATTATCAACTGTCCTCTACAAACTGTTTCACAGGAGTGAAATAGCAGGTATAACAAAATAGAAGAAACAAAAGAGAGGATGAAACGGAAAGGAGGAAAGTCTTCCATGTTTTTCATCTTAGGACCTCATGACATCTTTGATTACATCTTAAATGTTAAAACACGAAGCATGAACTTTGCCTATTTGTAACCAAAGCGCTAGATCAAAACAGAGGCCAAAAAAGACAGTTGTATTCCAGTGTGGCTGGATCTGTCTCTCATGAAGATACAACATGAGCCAGGACACAGAGAAATGCTTATGGTTGGAAATGTTTCCTACAGACTCTTAATAAAACTGGCTGGGACCGGGGATTTAGCTCAGTGGTTCCGACTCCTGCCTCACAAGCACAAGGACCCGGGTTTGATGCCTGGTACCAAAAAACAAAAACAAATGAAACTGTCTGAAGTGATGGCCCCATTCAAGAGAGTCAACCCTCTTCTCGGATCTGAGAAATAAGTATAGGACACCACTCTATTTATGGGGCATTTAGCTTCTTTTTACTGACTTAATTGTAAGTTATATTTCTACTTCACTAGAAATGAAAAATAAGCTATTCTTTGCATTTTTATACATGATCCCACTATTAGACATGGATTTCTTCACCTTTTGGTCTATAAAATTGCCCTTACTTTGCTTCAACTCCACTATACCTTGGGAAAGTAGATGATTCTGAGATCCCTTCTCAACTTGATCATTCTGAGATTTTAAATATAAAATAATCTGTTACAGAACTACCAAAAAATGCATTTTGCATAATATTGCAGATTATTAGCTATAACTTTTAAGCAAGAAAAATAAAATGAAGTGTGTTTTCAATGTAAAAAAACAATACAAGAAGACCATTCCTTACATGCACTGTGGGCTCTCATAATGGTTTGCTATAGTATAATATCTAACATGCTCTTCACTTCCAAAAACGTGCATGAATGTGGAAATGCCTTTATTGAAGGAAACTTACCTTGATTAGTGTTCATTTTCCTAATATAAGGATTTCTAAAGACAGCTCTATTTTAGTTATGTAAAGCATGTAAAAGGTGGCATATGCTCAATCAAAACTGAATTTGAAATTAACCTGTCACTTTAGACACCACAGTTTAAGGGAGTTAAGATGTTTAATAGTTTTTCAATGTCTCCAAGCTAGAATAAGTGGCTAATAGTCCACCAGACCTCATGTGATATGAAGTGAAGGAAGAAGAGAATTAAATAAAAACAAAATAAAAAGCAAAACATCTCTTACTTTTATTTTTAGTGATTTAACAGTTCTACTAAATAGAAAGTAAATAAAATTCTAATTTAAATATCATGTATTATCCAGAATCAGGAAAAATTAGTTTATTTATACATGAAATTGTGGTTTTCTAGTTATTGAAAATCTATAAAAAATGTATCTTTGGGGGATAAGATCCCCAAAAATGACATAGCACCATCGCAGAACGGTTCCATGCCCTGACTCAATTTTTTTTTAATTTGTCAAAATAACTCTTTTGCATTCAAACACAGGAAAATTATTCAATCTTTTATTTCCATTTTTAAAAATTCAGCAATCAGAGTTATTCTACTTATTAAAACAAAGGAAATGGTCAATGTGTTCAAACTGGAAATCAAAAGGATTTCATCTCTTAGCTAAACCTCGTATCTCTAGATGTATGCACATTTTGATACTAAAACATGACAATGGAACTTCAGAGAGCTATCGAGCTATGAAATGAAAAGCCTCATAAAGACAAGTGATTAACTTATTTAAACTTTTTCACTGATGCACTAAAAAATAAATTTTTTTATTTCTACTATTGCAATCAAAATCATCATATAATGAAATACTCCTGGATGTAAAACCAGTATCTGAAATACAGAAAATCTGGAAATTCCATTGAATGTATTATATCAAAGATAGAGGTAACATTAAATGTAAGGCTAAGAGAAAGCAATTGCCGATAAAACTTATGTGTTTCTAGCTATTCAAAAAGGCATATCAAGTTGTTATTGCAAACCAGGAAAAAGCAAAATGCTTGCTATGGTAATACAGTTATAGTCATTGCTCATATGAAAGTATTTTCAATTACTAAACAAATGAGGGCTAACTGACAATAGTTTAAAAGGTTATTCATTTGGAAGTTCATGCTAGCTACAAAAATGATGCATAGATTGAAATATATTTCCCCCCACTCAAAATAGAAGGCTAACTATTTATCACAAATTACATCAAACACTTGCTATTTGTTGTGTAAATTCCACTAATTCATTGGATATCATGGATTTATTTTCCATGTGGAATAACTCACAATTCTTTGAACTTGTTGCAGTATGCCATGTAATAAAAGAGTATTACCACTATTTGATTGCAAAGTGTAATACAAATATAATTTTATGTAGGCCAGTATGAAATTTCAACGTTTCTTTTATCACTACCCAGTTTAATATGGTGTACACAATCTTAAATAGTTGTCATTAAAAAGTTGTCATTTACTGCCCACAATAAACCAAGCTTCACACTCTACACATCAAATCACTAAACTTTAGCCAATAACCAATACAGTTTTATATGATGATGATGATGATGATTACTGCTGAAAAAGTTGGGTCAACTGGGACTCAGTAAGGAATACTCAATGTTAAGTAATAATTACTCAGAAAAGTGAGAGGAGTGGGAAATAGGAAGTAAAAGATCTAACTGAGCAAGATAATCCCATGGCAGACTTGATTTTTATTTAATTTCTTGTTTGGTTGGTTGGTTTTAGAACTGAAACCAAAATTTCTCTTTTGGCTGAAACATACAATTCTCTATGTTTTTTGTTTTTGTTTTTGTTTTTGTTTTCCAGCAGCTTTGGAGGGTAACTCTTTCCAACCGCAAAGTTATTATTTCAATTACTTAATCTTCGTCAAAAGAGTTAATATAAGTCCTTACTAACTCCAAGGAGTAGTTGACACAAAGGGGGAATCTGCCCTTAAAACGGATTCATCCCTTTTTCTTGAATAAAAAAAAAAAAAAAAAGGTCAATAAAGTAGAGACTGTCGAAACACAAGCATTGCCAAAAGCAATTTGAGGCTGAGGATATCAATATTTATATATTTTATAAACAGGAATTTTAATACTTTTGCTTAAAATTTATTTTGATAATGGAAGAAAAACATGCTATTAAATTCAAATTCAAAGGCTGTTCCAAATAATCAAGTCTTAAATTAAGGAGACTCTCACAGGAGGAAGAAATGAGCAAATCATCACTGATTGGTTTGAGAGGTACGGGAGCTAATAATTTAATTTTTATACCTACTGAAGTTGATGGACTAAGGCTTAAAAACATTTTAAATTAAATAATGAAAATGAAGCCCTTAAATGTTATTAATTTTGTATTTCTTATTTAGTGTGCCCTTTTATTTGCTAACATAGTCTCTGTACTATATTTAAGAATGTTATAAAGAAGAAATCACTGCACAGGTTATAATTTTGCAGTATTTAACTCACTCTCTTTGTCCAATCTACTCACTATACCTTTTATCACACCTTTATTAATTCATATATTACATATTTATTTACTTATAGTGTACAATCAAAATGTAATTTTTTACAGAGTTATGAAACATTAACTGAATGTAGTACCTAGTAGCACTCATTTATTTTGGCCCAACTTCCAGCCTTAAGCTACCATTAATCCACTTTAACTCAGTGTTATTTTGTCTATTCTGACCAATTTCTAGAAATTAAATCATGTAGTTGTGGTCTTTTGTATCTGGCTTCTTTCACTTAGCAAAATATTTCAAGGCAGCATATGTCAGTACTTCATTTCTTATTAATACTGAGTAATAGTCCACTGCATGGATATATCACATTTTATTTGACTATTCACTGGTTCATAGGTGCTTAGATGGTTTCCTTGTTTGGACTGCTATGACTAAAACTGCTAATGAACACTCATATGCAAGTTTTTGGGTAGACGTAGTCATTCACTTTGCTTCTGATTAGCACCAAAAAGTCCAAAAAATAAAGACAACTCTCATTTATATTGCAAGAATGTTATTTCATGCTATATTTCACCTCAGGGAAAAGCAGAGACATGGAAAAGCTTCCTGCAGTCCCCACTCTGACATCTGGCAATAGCACAAGCAGCTGTATCCACGCACGTGTAAAACGAAAGACACGGAAAGAATTAACACCCGAACTCCACTGCCCTCGGCATATCAATCCAGACCCCAACTGCTGCTTCTTAAAAAACAGAATCTCAAAGCATTTGACTGCTTGATATTAAAAGAAATATTTTATAGCAATAAAAATTGTGACATACAGTATATTTGTCAACTTGATCATTTCCTTCCCTGAGGAAACATTGATTCTGTATGTTTTTTAAGGCAAACACTAGTTTTAAGTTCCTTTGAGTGATTCTAAATTAAATCAGTCAAAATAGAAATAAAATGAAAAAACGGAAATAAAGAGTTTGTAAATGGGGTGGGAAGGAGAGGGTGAAAGGAGGGCAGGGACAAGGGGAAAAAATGAGAACCAAGAACTGTCATGTGAAGGTACAAGATTCCAGTAATGAATGTAACTGTATTGTAGACCTAGATTTTATCAATAAACTCAATAAAAAGAATATATATATATGCAACTTTCATGGACCTGGACTTTTCCTCCTTTCAAGAATTTTCTTCCACAATTCTACTTGAAATCATTCGCAGTTTTAAACTATTTCTTATTAGCAAGTCTGGGCTTCGTGTTGTCTCCGTGTTCCCATATGTTGCCCCCTGCAGTAGTCCTACAAGACTAGGTTTAGGTACCACATTGCCCTGAAGTGCATAGACCCTACCTTCCCTCCCATGCACTAGCTCATGCAATCCCCGGAGGTTGTTTCCTGCACCTGACCTAGCACTTAACTGAATGCTTGCTAACTGCTCAACTAGGACTTCTTGAACTCTCACCGTCTATAAGTTGAAACAGGGAGCTGCCTGAATTTGGAAACTTCTAGGAAAATCTTGGCACTTCAGAATTAAATCTGCATAGGGTTCCAGGAAAACATTCAAATTCCACTAGACAATAATCAGAAATTTCAGCAAGAGTAGGAAAATTATTACCATCTTGCTAATGGGTCCTAATATGCAAAACTTACTTTCAAAATTATAAATTTCCAATGAATTTTGATTGAAAATAAAGATATAGAAGGTATGGGGAAAAGTTGACTGTTATAGCCTTAGGTTCCAAACTCCAACATACATATCCATTTAGACACCTCCCAAAAGAGTTCTCTAATTCACTAATTCTAACAATATCTAAGACAGTTATGTTGTAATCATTGTCTTCAGGGTTATAGATAAAGCTGGATCTGGAGCCTACTGATTTACAACTCCCTAAACTAGATCACCTCCTGTTATATAACATACTGGCTGAAGGAACTGAAAACTAATCATTACAACATGGGCTTCATTAATTTGGAGAATACAGCCTTCCATGCCAAGCTGGCTAAAAACAAAATCAACATGCAACTTAATTGGTAAGGCATCCTTGGGTTGTGCACTAGGCTTTGAAACTTGAAAAAACATTCATTCAACCAGGAAATTATTCCATAATAGCAGAAACGACAGCACAACCAAAGAATGAAGCTCAGATCCAGGGAGTGAGGACTACATCAAAAGACTGTCAACATAGTACAGAAGAATAAGGTCATTGATGGAACGCTCATTATTAAGTTTATAAAAACATTGGATTCACCTTCAATGGGAAAGTGCCCTTTAAGCATTTATAATTTAATTTCTGTCACTGATAATAAAACTTCAGGCTGTGCGTACCAGTTGAAGTAGTAAGAAAAGGGTGGGGGGAGAAGTCATAAATATATAGCTGATTAGAGTTTCAATGTACTTGATTTTAAGGCATAATTTAAATAGCAAATCCTTCACCAAGGCAAGTGTCTGGTGTGTGTGTGGGGGGGTGTGGGTGTGTGTGCCTGTGTGTGTCTATACTGGCAAATGAATTTTAGAACGATTGCACTGTGTAGTGGACAGAATTAAAAAATAGGGTTGCTAATTTCACAAAAATCATTCAATATCCACCTGAAGCTATCCGTAAAATTTCAAATATTTTTGTAGTTTAGATGAGCTGTGTAGAGGGTCTGCCACACATATACGTAAACTTAGGTGCTGTGCCAATACTTACAACACCACTTGGTTGCTTTTAATGCCACCAACAGGAGTCATCCTTCCTTTCCTCTGTGAACAAAATGTATACAATAAATGAGATTAAAATACACTGGAAATAAAATTGCATTGGGGCTTTATTTGTTTATTCATGCATTTATTTATTTATTTTGCATTATCATCTGTGCCAACTCTTCTCAGGAAGTTTTGTACCCTGAGGATTGGGAAACCATAATCTTTCAAAAGGGTAAGAGTGCATCATCACAGGGTAACGGACAGGCACTGGGCAGAGTGATAAGATCCAGTTCTGCTTCTTTCTGTGCAGTTGCCCGTCTTTGACCTTGATCAAATTTTTTAACCTCTGTGAAACTGAAGTTTCCTGGGTGATAAATTAATCCATTTAGGCCAATGACATCTACATGCAAATGTAATATAGACTGATACCAAAAAGTTGGTGAGCATCATTTTGAGTTTATGTACTTTTAAAATGAGAAACCACACAGTTCGTAACATACAGCATAGATTCACAGATAAAACAGCACAAAAATAATGTGTCATATACGAAGCAAATCATTTTGAGAAGACAGCGCGTTGAAAATGCTTTTCATTTTTCACAGAAGTGGGCTCTGAGGGCTTAAAGTAATCTCATGGGGGAAAAAAATCAAGAAAATACTGGATTTACCTACATTCTGCAGTGCCTCTATGGTTTGACCTTCCCTTTCGGGTCAGCAGCTTGCTCTCCCAATAGTTTATCTGCTCTTCCTTGCTCTGTTCGGGGGTTCTTCAGTTTCTAAGTCTTTGAAGCTCATTTCTGGTGTCTTTATTCTCCACTCACAAAAGCTCTGTTGCCACGCTGTCTCCCCACCCTGGTTCACCACACCTTCTCCCAGATAAACTCCCTAAAATCCTGTTCTCTGGCTATTGCATGGTTTGCTTTCAATACTGCATAATAGTTGTCCAATTTGATATTTCAGTCTACACTGACTAATGTAAGAAAGAGTTACTTTCCTTAAAACTTAAATATTTTAGCATGACATACCTTTCAAATAAAAGTTTATAACAAGGAAGTTTTATTGTTGGGGTATATGTTATGTGCATGTAATAAGTAAAATCTTCATCTATAAATCACATAAAAATAGGTACTTAATTCATAATTAGCTTTGGTATTGTGTGTTTAAATATAGAAGTAATAGAAGAGACCTTTTAGTTTCTAGATGCAAAAAAGTAAAATCCTATTTATGAAAACAAAATATCTAAAAGAATAATTTTAGTCTTAATTTTAAAACAGTTAATGACATAATATATTTTCCAACAAATTAATTTTGTATGAAAGAATGTTCCCACAACTGTGTACTAGCAGTAAAAATTCAACTTATAAATTTATATAAAATTCCATTCATTTTATATAGCTATCTCCACCTAAAAACTAAGCTTTGACTTCTTTAAATTTTAAACAGGTAATTGTAGACTGTCCATTATCTCCAAGCTCTCTCTCCCCATACAGCATCCACCATGGTAATAGTTCTTTCATCAAAGCCTAATGGTTTGTTTCAAATAATCAGAGTAGTGTTTATATCACTGGCCTCAGGTGCAACCATTTTGCTTCCCAGAGAGCAGTATGGTACATGCTAATGTCAGAAGTGATAAATCAAAGTAAGTACATTTGTTTTTCTACCATAACCAGTCTATTCAGCACAACTAACAAAAGTACTTGTTGGCATTTGCACATAGGTACTTACTATTGAGACCACCCAGTAATAAAGATTACTAAGAAAAACGCACAGGTAAAACAGATGGCTATATTCAAGTATTAGCCATCTCAGAAATTCCAGTGTTATATGTAGACATGCTGTGAATTAAGCTGTACTTTTTACCTAGGCAGAGTATGGAAATAGAGGTGTGTTTGAGCTACAAATGATTGATCATTTACATTTTACTTATAGGAAATCAGAGTAGCTTGCTTTCCTAAAATCTCCAGGTATTTTGAGCTAAGACACTCACATTTTAATATTGTAAATAATGAGAAAAGTCAGAATAAGGAGCATATCTACAACTTTGACAAATTCAGAACCAGCCCAAGAGGTCAAAATCAAACATATCTCTTTTACAGGTAAATTTCTGACAAACCAATGGGAGTCAGAGAAAAGTTAACATAAATTAGTATATGAAATAGGTAGTCTTATCCCGGATAATTTCAATTTGGATTTAAAATGACATTGGGAGCACGTGTTCTTTCAGCCTATGCAGGCTCTGAAGATTATTAAAAAATGATTGTTCCCCCCGCCATATCCAAAAAGGAAAGGAACTTGCCTGGATATTGATCCTTTCCAGTTTCCAGTTCATGTAGTAGCACTCTCAGCAGCACCACAGAAAGTACATGGCAGAGACCCAGTGGACTCTGCCTATTCACCTACTTAAGCATACACAAATGAGGAAGAAACAAAGAGAATTTGACAAGTGGAAAATAAACACAGATGAATTAAAGACCCACTATGTTTAACCGACCAGTCTAATATCCTTCGAGAGTCAGAATTCCCTTTCACATTCATCTCCGCTGAAAAAAAGTAAATGAGAGCAAAGCCGCAGGAGCTGTGACTCCTAAAGGGAAAAGACAGAGCACACACACACAAAAAAAGCCCGCAAAGTCCAACCTGTGCCTAATAAAAAATAAAAAGCTGAAACTCCATCTTAGTTACCTTTGGGTTTTAGATCCATAAAAAAAAATTTATCCGTAGCAATAACACCTCACTGTGTTTCTCTCTACTCTAAGTGATGGCTTCTTCACAATCAAAATTCAGTCAATAGCCCAAGACCGATAGGACTTATCTCTAATTGTCAGCGTGGTTCCAGAGGAACAAAATGACAAAACAAAGATGATATGTTGGGGAATAAAATCCATTTAAATGGTAGGATGCCTGATGACGGTCCCCAAAATGTGTGGGTGTG
>NW_022900918.1:8920134-8944475 GCF_012274545.1 Fukomys damarensis
TTTCAAACAGTGCTGAAGGAGCTTAAGTACAAATGATAAAATGATTGAATAAAGACTTTCTTTTCACTCTGCATGAAGAGCCATGAAGAGCTGCTAGGGCAAATGAAGAGGCACGGACCTTTTTAATAATGTCATCATCAGATCTAGAGCTATACTTCAAAATTTTGGCTACTATTTCCTCAGTGCCCTGAATCTAAATTAGAGAAATTTTCTGATTCCTAAATATTTTAAGGATGGAAATGCTAGTTTTATTGACGTCAAAATAAAATATCTAAAAGATTTAGTAACACTGCAGTTTCAGTTAAACAGTACTGAAAAAAGTATACACACAAATACAAGTTAGTATTAAAAATGTTAAGACATAAGAAACTGAACAATCAGTAGTAACTCAATCTAGAATTAATATTTTTACTTCTTATGTACAACAACATAAATGTATGTTTCCTTTCCTTCAATCATCCCCCCCAAACCAATCCTAATATAGCATGTTATATATGTTTGCCCTATATTAACATAAACCCTCCAGAGAGTTCATTTTCCAATTCTATGAAAGACCCCCTTCAAATGCACAGCTTAATAATCTATCACCAAATCATGATTAATTTTCTACCACCACACCACATACTGGAATTACTCCCAAATGTTCAGTTTAATTTAAGTACTTTCTGATTCATGAACCAGGGGATAACATACAGCTATAAAAGGTAATCCAATCCTAACATGGCCTTAACCCCTATAATCTGCACTTCAATAGCAGGGAAACTGTATAGTTTTGAAACTGTAATCAAGAATTTTTTTTGCAAACACACACTGGAGCTGTCCTTTGCTCCCATCTCTTATTAGATTACAATAAAACGACCACGCTCTCTTTATGGTGGGAACAGAGCGACCCTGGGGTGATTTATAATCTTGTGAAACCCTGTCCACACCGCTGACCAGACTTTTTTTGAGGTCACTATCTGTTTCTTCAACTGATGTCTTCCTGCTGTGACAACACTGTTGGAGAGCTGTCAGCACACAAGAATTTCTCAGGCTATGTATTGTCTTTGAATGCATTTCTTGTGTTATTTCTATTGAGAAGCATTTGTGTGCTTGGTGTTTAGAGAGTAAAGGATCTTTCTAAGATTTTCTCATTAGTCTAAATCCTGACAAAGAGAAGACAACTAAATAGGAATAAATGAAGTGGATCTCCTATTGACAAAAGAAGAGAATATTTATTTCTTCTAAATGTATAACATTGCTATTGAATACCAACAATAAGGCAACAATTCATTTTTAAAATGGAAGCATTGTTCTCTCCAATAGCAAAATAATTTGACTCCAACATGTTAGATATTGTCAAAACTACGCATTAGCCAAAAAGCCAGGGTCTTACATAAACATAAAAAAATAAGTATGCTTTTCTATTTTTTGCATGAAGGAAACAAGGAAAAGTTAAATCAATAAAATATTCTAGTAGTAATTTTTAATAAAATAACTTGCGATCACTATTCTTATTGAAAAGCTGCTGTAGATGACTAAAATAATTTTAACACATAGCAAATAAGACAAAAATTCAAGGTGACCACAGAGTTAGCATTATTTTACTTAGCATAATTTTTCCTTGCTATGGTAGAAAATTTTCCATCTTTAATATTCTGAAGACAAATACTTGGTCTCCATTTTTTTCCTTTTCTTATATTTTTTCTTTAAAAAAAACTAAACTTCTGAAGACATGAAGAAAAAAATTTCAAATGATTGACATTGATCAATTTAGCTTCTCAAAATAAAATACCTTCTATTAGAAATACAAAAATATTTTTAAAAGGCAGGGTGGCCTGTCTGTTAAGGTCAATTGACTCCCTTGTCCTCTCATTTTGTTTGTTTTTGTTTTAATTGTATTTGAATTAAGTTCAATAGGCAAATAACACCGGATTGCTTTGCTTTAATACTTAAACATCTTTACTGGCTGCAAAAAGCAAAGGAATGAATATTTCCGTATTTTATTTTGCGTTTTTTCTGAGAGGAGGAAATTAAGAAAAGCAATCTGAATCTGCCTTTCTTTTTGGTTTTAAAGAAAATGAAGTCCATATGGCTTTAGAAAGATACCAACAAAAAAAATTGTCCCTCTCCTTTCAGAATCTTCCTAGACCTATATGAAGGGAAAGTTTTGAAAGCTACATTTTGTAGCAAAGAACCAATGGTTATATAAAGGAACAATAGAGGAACAGATATATTTATAGCACTTGGGCAAAAATGAACAGGGGAATTCACATCTGCAGTGTCTCCATCCCCTGGACTCAGTGAATGATGGGTTCTGTGGTCTATTGCACATGAGCCACTGTCACTAAGACACAGATCTAGGTTACTGAAAAAGGCACGTGAGAATCTCACACTTTCGTACTGTGTCTGTTTAGAAAGTAAAGACAAAGTTTATCATCTACGTATGAAAAAGAAACATGGACTGAATTTTATTTGAAAGTGTCCATTAACCTAATTTGTGTGTTGTATCAGTTGAAGTGTAAGTGAAACAGTGAAAAACAACAAGGTTCATAGGCTAAAATGAAGATTTACAAACATATGTCACCATGAACTTTTTAAAACAGTATTCCAATTTCAGGTGGCAGTGATACTATATGAGCTTAACGCTACCTGAACTTATGTGAACCCTTTGCCCAAATCAGCTCCAAGATTTGGCAACAGAGCCTCAGGGTCTTATAATCTTTTGAACTTTTAAGATTTATAAGACTATTAGCCATCTGAACTTTTCTAACTTAGAGATCAGTGGAAGCCTCCAAATGAAGACCTTTGATAGTGCCATGCATTTTTGGCTGGGAATGGCTTTATGAAGCTAAAATAAAATGTTTTAATAGTAATTATCATTGATACATGTTCTAATCCCTAGTCGACAAAAACCTCCCACAGTAAAACTTATGCTAATTTTCCAAATTATCACATACCATTTAAAAATCAGGGAAGATTCTACATGAATTAGAACCAATTGCTTCTCATCTTTTTGATCATCATTACAAGCTATTTTGAGATTATGAGAAAAATGGTTAATTTTTTTAAAATATGGACACATTGGTAGTCATAACAAGTGAGTCAAATGTTCCTTTGTTTCCAGGAGGTAACCTACCATTTACCTTCTCCAAGGATTCTTAACAAAATGGACAGAAAAAAATCAATTAAAATAGTGAAATGCCCCTTAGGACAAAGTTACTCCAGCAGTCAGTGTGCTTCTCAGTAATCTCTTTATCTTGTGCTGAAGTAATACACATTTGTGCCATGTTTAAAGTACTATATTTCTCATAATGAGGCTGTTTAAAACTGAGCACTGGAAAGAGAACGGGTGCTGATACAGCAAGTGTTATGATATAAAAACAGGATTATGAGTACAGCACACACTAGAAGTAGAAGACGTGATTAGAGGCAAAATGGATGATGTGAGTGCTGTCTTATAACAAGCCCATGAAGTAAACTGGCCTCAAAGACCCCAAATATCCACCTAATCTCCACTATATGGAGCTATTACGCCCAAGAGCACCTCTGAAATACTATTCTGGGACATCATTTCTGGAATCACTATCTATATAAAAGAAAGTGGTCCCAAGAATGAAGTCAGAACTTGAAAAATTCAGCATATAATTTCATACATACTTTAATGCTTCTTTTTCCTCACTCTCTCAGCTCTAGCCTACATCTGACCTGTTCTCTCACTGCATAGAAAGTGTGTGTACCTGAGCATTTCAATGATACGGGACTTATTTGAAGCATTATTAAAGTTGATTTAATCTTTCTCACTTCAAAATTTGTGATTCTCATGTGATACTGAAGATAATATTCATCGGAGGTCAACAAAATACTACATACATTTTTATGTTGAGAATCACAGAACCAGTAATTTGGAGTAAATACTACATACATTTTTATGTTGAGAATCACAGAACCAGCGTAATTTGGAAGGCTAAAAACGTATTCTGAAAATCCCAAATACTGTGTTTTAACTCTGCTTTTTCTGCTCCTCTCTTCTCCTACCTGACTTTCTCTCAGTGGCTGTTCATACATGATGAAAGGAATTTAGAGTTGAGAATCAGCCCAAGAATTTGCTACACAGACAGAGAACAAGGAGACAACAGCAGGCTTGCCAAAATTTTTCCCATTTCTTCCCAACTCCCTACTAAAACTCGTTGTTCTCCCAACATGTTGAATGGTGAAAACTGTGGCAAAAAAGCTTTGGGAATGTTGGATCATGTGTTCAAAATAAAGCCAAACCAGACCAAAGGCAGCTGTTTGCAAACAGTAACTACAAGTCTAATAGAAAAGAAACCAGCCAGCACACTTCATGAGTAAGATACCAAGAGCTTGCCAAGGCAAATAAAGGCCTGTTTACTAAAATGCAGAGAAACACAATGATGAGCAGAGCAAAAGGACTTGAAGAAGTAAACTACAAAAAGACAATGTATAGAGAAGTATGAATTAAAATAAGCTTTTAATCAATCTTCTCATCACTGTCATTCATGAGAAACACTGTAATGCTTATTAAAATGAAAACAAAAACAAGGATAAGAACTCTGTTCTCTTGGCCTGCCTCCAAGCCTAGTAATTTTGTTTTGTCTCCTCAAATTATCCCTGAGGTAACAATTATCTCATTCTTTCAAAAAACTGCTCATATGTAAGCTACTGGCTAGCTCCATTGTGTACTGGTGAGGAAAAGGTACCCCACACGTCTATAACTGTGAACCCCATATTTCCCAATAGTTCTACTTTATACCTATTTTCCCAAAATAACTGTTAATACTGCATCTGTTTATTTTCCAGAGCATCCGAGATTGGCCAGTAAGGTTTATGGTCACCTTACCTGTACTGAGCTGGAAGGGCAGAAGAGGTAATGAAAGACAATCTCCTAACAAAGAAAACATCACAACAAAGAATTTCACACTAAATATAAAAGACTAATGGTCTAATATCCCATTAGAAATATCCTACTACCTTTTCAAATTATCTAGACCTGGAAATCTTCTCTTGTACTTAGGACATGTATATCTCTTTATATAGAACTAAGCCAAAGATAATCATTGCAATGTATTCCCCAACTTGAGAAATTAAAATATTTCTATGAAATTCCAAATGAAGACAGAATCTTTTATTACAGAGTTCATCATTGGAACTCAAATTGGGGAAATTGATAATTGTCATACTTTGTCTTGGTCAAATACTGACTAATAATAAATATAGCCAAAGTATTCCAAATCATGTATTTTATTTCTTGAACATACAGAAAAACAACTTACCATCCTAGAATATCCTGGGTACTCAATAATTTCTCAAGAAAGAAAGTTCCATGTGGTAATCTTTAAAAAACTGTACATTTATAAAAGGTTAAATATTAAATAAAAATTTAATACTTAATGTTTATTAAATATTTGTTATGTCAGTCACTGTACTGTTTTTGTACATATGAGTTCATTTAATACTATACATTTAATGATATGAACTGAATATGATTATTCACTTCTAGAGATGAATAAACTCATACTTGTAGATTTTTTAAAAGCCTAAAATCCAAGCACCAGCAGGTTGTAGAGAGCAGATACTAAAATCTTGTTTATTTTCTGTAGCAATGGGTCCCTTAGTCCATGAGAAATGCAGAAAAATTTTAATCTTCTCCAACTTGTACATAATGAAAAGCTTTATTGAATTACGGCTGATCCACATTTTCTATTCCCCCTCTCTACTGAGCTTGAAATCAAAGCCAGATAAAATGCAAAAAGAAATAAGCTTAGTTAAAATGCCTTTGAGCTCTTCCCATCTCCTTCAAATATTGACTCAAATGTCATTTTCTCTAATGAGGTAAGCCTTATTCTGACCAATATGTTCAAAGTTTCAACTATCTCACTGTCCACACCCCAAGCCCCTTTCACCTTTATTCTACTTTAATGCATTTATTACTTTAAAACTATGTAGTTTGTTTATTTATTATCCTATTTATTATCTGTCTCTTTACCCGCAACCATAGTTTATAGAAAATAAGACCCAAAGGGTAGGAATTGCTGTCTGTTATTCTCATCAATGTATAAAAAACGTTTTAAAAAACGGCTGTCACATATTAATACATGACAAATATGGATCATTAGAAAGATGACAGTTTTCATTCGTACACATACACATGCACACACAAGCTCATACACATACACGGTGCCACTATCTTAGTAGAAAAAAGGATTAATGATAATTTGAAGGTTAGGGGTATAGCTCATTGATAGCATGTGGGAGACGGGAGAAAAAACTTGAAATATAAAGAGATTAAAAGCCAAGTAAAAATGTGCTACTCTCTAGTGGAAGATTTAAGCTAATATTTATTAAATATATTCTCTCACTTGGGATTTATTTTAAAGCTCCATTCAGTCATACTTTATTCTGCATATGGTAATATAAAAGCATTTATTTTATCAAAGGTTTTTGAGTATACAGATTATGAAAGTACTGTTGATTTTCATTAAATTTAGTGATAGACAAAAAAATATTACATTTACACATATCCAACTATGATATTATGTGTTCAGCTGTAAAATAGTATTTCCAAAAACGTTTTTTAACACTGTGCAAAAGTAAAGTTGAGAGAATGTGTTAAACAGCTGGAAATTTGGGCAAGTACTACCCCAGTTATCATTCCTTCTCCTGGGTAGGTAGTAAGTATAGTCAGCATTGGTAAACCCTGAAAGTGAATACTACTTATATTCCCCTGTCAATCAAGTCAATAGCAGCCACATTAGAAGAAAAAACTAATGGTAAGCCGAACAAATACGTCAGTATAAGTCTAAGAAGTGCCTACCTTCAAAAGGACAGAATAACTTAACTTTCAAAACCACACTGATATTGCATGAAACTATTTATGAATAGTTATGACATAAACAATAACTAAGTACAAAGCTGGTAGACTCTGCTATGGTTTAACCCTTGACTGTCCCCCAAAACCCATGTGTTAAAGGCTTGTTTCCTAGGCTGATGCTATGGGGAGATGGTGAAATGTTTGAGAGTTGAAAGAGGTCCTTAGATCACCAGAGATGGCCCTAAACGGAGACTAAGCATCTCCAGCTCTCTCTTGAGTCTCTTTGCTTCCTGGTTCTGAAGTGAGTGAGTTTGCCCTACCACACCATCCTGCCGTGATGAGCTGCCTCGCCACAGGCCCACAGGGACGAGGCCAACCAATCCTGGACTGGAGCTTCCAAAAGTTGAAGTCAAAATAAAATTTTTCTTCTTAAAATTCGAGAACGTCACGTATTTTTTATAGTGTTATAATGCTAACACACCAGGAGTAAGACAATTTTTGTTAATAGGGAATTGAAAGATGTTTTAAAGTCTGCAGGTAGAATTTTATTTTTTAATGTATAATTTGCATGCAGTTATAAATAATTCCATTAATGGAGTTTTAGCAAAAAGGGGTTCCATGAGAACAAGACGTTACTCACCAGTAAATAGAATTGTAAGAATTCTTTAGGTTATTTTCACTGATAAGTATGTTCTCTTATTAACAAAAGCATTTTGTGTACACACAGATTCACTTTTAGTGGAAAAAAAAGTATTTTACATAGACATTAAGAACTGAGGATCAGTGGAACAGACTGAAAGACACAAAAACAACTCCAGATGTACTCAGCTACCTCATCTTTGACAAAGGAGCTGACCATCCCCACTGGAGGAAAGATAGCCTCTCTAATAAATGGTGTTGGAAAAACTGGATCTCAACCTGCCAAAGATTAAAACTAGACCCTTATCTCTCACCATGCATTAAATTAAAATCCAAGTGGATTAAAGATCTAAATATTAAAACAGAAACACTAAACTTGATGGAAGATGAGTTTGGCAGAACTCTGGAAGACATTGGCATAGGAAAAGACTTTATGAACAAATCTTCAGTAGCATGGGAACTACAAGAAAGAATCAACAACTGGCATCTCATCTTATTAAAAGCTTCTGTACCACAAAAGAAACCATTAACAGAACTAAGAGACAACCTACAATGTGGGAAAAAATTTTTACCAGCTGCTCCTCAGACAAAGGACTATTATCTAGAATATATAAAGAACTCAAAACAGTCACCCCCCCATATATAAGGACCTGATTCAAAGATGGGCATCTGAAATGAACAGACATTTCTCAGATAAAGAAGTAAAGCAGCAAGTAAATATAGAAAAAATGTTCCACATCACTGGTCATTCAAGAGATGCAGATGAAAACAACACTGAGATTCCATCTCACCCCACAAAAAAATGGCTACTATCAAGAAATCACACAATAACATATGGTGGGGTTGTGGGAAGAAAGGAACCCTTCTCCATTGTTGGTGGGAGTGCAGACTGATGCAACCACTATGGAAATCAATATGGAGATACCTCAAAGTGCTGGGACTAGAGGTTCCATTTGACCCAGCCATCCCTCTGGTGGGTATCTTTCCAAAAGAATTAAAAGAATCATATCACAGTGACATGTGCGCACCTATGCTTATAGCGGCACAGTTTGTAATAGCTAAAACTTGGAAACAGCCCATTTGCCCATCAGTTGGAAACTGGATAAAGAAGATATGGTTTTTCTATAAAATGGAATACTACTCAGCTATAAAGAATGAGAAATTAGAGTCATTCATAGGAAAATGGATACATTTTGAGGATATACTCCTAAGTGAAATAAATAAGTCACACATGTGTAAATACCGAATAGTTTCTCTGGTGTGAAAAACTATAATAGTACTGAAGATCTTGATGGGATAATTAACAATGGGAAAATAGGAAGAAAATGGCTAAAGGTGTAGGGAAAGTGGGAAGGGTAGGGGAAGCGGAATAAGGGAAAAGAAAAATGTATGATAATATGAAAAAATGGAATTAAAGTGTGTGTAAATGGGGAGGGGAGGGGAGTTAAGGGAGGGGAAGGACAAGGGGAAAAAATGAGAACCAAGATCTGGCATGTAAAGTTACAAGATCCCAGTAATGAATGCAACTGTACTGTATTTCTAGAATGTACCAATAAACTCAATTTAAAAAGAATTAGAAATAATAAATAGAATTATCAAGAAGATAAAGATATAGTGAAACCAGATTCTAGTATTAATCCCCTGAACGAATTATATCACCAAAAGCATTGCATTACTGATAATAAGTCATCTTGTGTGAAAATGTTCAGTTAAAGAGATTTTGAAGCAATGTTACTTTGCTAATATTAAGATTGACTTGCACTAGTTCATGCCTTGCACTTTTTTAATGGTATCATGATTTTTCATGTGCTGTTCCTAATTGGCTATGATAATTGTAAAGACACATTCTTTTTTTTTGGGCGGGTACTGGGGATTGAATTTGGTTCCTTGCGCTTGCAAAGCAGGCCACGGAACCACTGAACTAAATCCCCGGCTAAAGACACATTCTTTACACGGTTTGGCCACCAGCCTTGGAGAAAATCAGCCAGGATCACTCTGAAAACTAGATCTGCTGCCATCTTCTGTGGGGCCTATCTTTGTGCTTCACACCAGCTTTACCACTGAAGGGTCAGCATAGAGTTTAAAGTGAACTCTGTTACAGACCTTTCATTTTTCTTCCATAGTATTTTTCAAATTCTAGTACAGAATGTCCCCATCGTTTGACAGTAGCTTGTATCATAAGTTTGGGATCAAATACAATAAAGGTATTTCCTAGTTATAATCATGGCTCAGCAGTATGGCTAGACTTGCTCTCTGCATGTCTCTATGCTTAATTTCCATGGAACTGTGAATAATTCCTCATGGAAAAATAATGTTCGACCTCTGAGAATGAGGGAAATTTTTTTTTCTTGTAAAAATTGAAACCAGAAGCCAGAATGGAAAAAAAAATTATTGTTTTTAATATCATGAAGAAATTATTAGAATAGTGTCAATTCACCGACCAACTTTGAAATTTGCCTTAAAGCTCCACTCATTTCATGGCTAAAGCTCATAGCCTCTAAATCTCACCTCAAACTTTCTCCAAAAGTTTATATCAAAATCTACAGCCCCTACTTTGATGTTTCCCTGGAATTCCACGGATGTGTGTCCAATAACACCTGAATGATTCACTAGCATGTCAAACTCAAAACTTTCAAAATGCAATTATTTGGACCGCGTCACCCTTTTGGTCCTCTGATGGGCTACTCTTCCCCAAAACTAGAGATCTAACCTCAGCGTACTTCTCACTCTTTCCAATCATCTCATTCAGTTTTTCCACTTTTGTTTCTTTTGTCTGTTTTCCTACCTCCACCCCTAACACAGGTGCCTTAAAAGCAACTCTTAGTTATTCCATACTGGATTACTATAATAACCTCTAGTTAAAAATGCCTTCAGTTCAACCCCCTTAGTGTTGCGTTACCTATCCAAAACATAGATCGAATGCTATCATACCTCTCATTCAAAAATTGAGGGCCAAAAATAAAACCTCCTCAAGTGTACAAAGTTCAAATTCTTAAACTGTATCATATAAGACCTTCCCCAAACTGATCAGGGCCTATATTTCCAGCCCATGCCCCCAACCTTACTAGCAGGTATATCCTAGTCTGAACCAATCCTTGGAAATTAGCATCTCTTTTTCATCATCATTTTATCATTTTAGGCCTCTGTAGTTTTCTGTCTACTTATTTTGTTATTATTTTAAGCATTTTAACTTTAATAATATAGATGTATATCTTGCTAATACTATAAAATTAGGGTAAAGAATAAAGAAAAATGTAAAATGAGAAGTTGTAAAATGAAAATAAAGTCAAGTAGTCAAGTGTGTAAAAAGAACACTATAACTTCTAATTGCCACATCAATATCTGAGCATATGTATTTAATTTTAATTTTCTTCATATTCATGTTTTTGAGCTTGAGTTTCTAAAATAGATGTGATTTATGAACTTAAAGGCAAAATTTATCACTTCTTTTTCTGTCTTATAAAAGATAAAGGGCATATGTAAGGTTTGAGAGAACACACACACAAAGCTTACTGTCACATTGTGGTGACTGAATATTTCACAAACCTAAGGAGACATTTCACTGTATGTTCTAGAATAATCCTAAATAGATTTACCTTCATAAGGAGAGCCTTTGGTTTCCTGGCAATTCTATATTTTCTGAAATCCAAACACGTGATTTCTTTGAAATCACAAGATTTTACCTAGAAAAAAATTTGCAAATATCAGGCCAGCCTAATCTTGATTCTTATCTATCACACTATTTTCTGCCCAGGATTTTTAATAAAATTCACATAATAATTTAATATTTACACCTGTATTCTAGAAATTCAAAATAGTACTTCTGAAAGGTAGCTATGTGCTTTTTAATGAAGAATCCATTTCTTATTTAATTTTTTTCGCTAGCGAAGTTTCTTTGTCAGAGACTGAATTTGCCTATCTTTCTTCGTCCACTGGAAGGATACTTGAATAGAAGCACTTCTCACCATGAATAAACTGTGAAATGTAGGTGAAAATTAAATTTAGCTACAGCTGCCAGCCTTGAGTCAGCTCTGGGTGATGGTTGTCTCACTTAAGCAAGCACAGCTGTTTGTGGCACTGGAGAAAAACAAACGTGCACAAGAAGGAATACTGAGAGCAAAACAGGCAACAATATTTCATAGTACAAATTTTGTACAGAGCCCTGATAACAGAGCAGAGTGAAGCATAGAGGAAGGAAGAGTATAAATTGCAAAAATAGTTGTAAATAAAATGGCAAAGGATTGAAGAAGCGTGAAGGATTGCCAGTGAGTGTGACGAGGAAGTAGGAGATACCTCAATACCTGTGACTCGGAGCTAAATTTTAAAATATGAAAATGTTTCTCTTTTCAGTTGACTTAGCAAAGGTGACGACAGACTGAAAATAACTTTACAATCAAAAGGTATCTATTGTTCGGATTTCTCCATGTGAATACCTCTTTAGAGCACTGGTTAACAAGGGGATTGCACAGGTGATGTTTTTTTACTGTTGTACATTATCTGAAATTATTTGAACTAAAAAAATGAAGGCTGTCGGCTTCTATTTGATTTCGAAAAACAAAAGTGTCCTGTTTCACATTTGGCACACTATGATGAAGTTTACAGCTCTTCAAGAATTCTTTTCCAGTTTACTAGACATGGACAAGTGAGGGTGAAATTTCACTTAAATGTACTATAGTCCAAGGCTCAATTGAGGACCACTTTGATGTAACAGTTATTGAACCAAAGGAAAGCACACTGACCATGCATTGCATTGAGGTCATTTAAGAAGATGCGGTGGTGGAAGATTTATGGAGAGGCTTATATGCAACTCCGCCCACTGCTTAAACCAGATACATTTATTCTTTGCAAACATTTAAATGAAAATACTATTTGCAAAGCCTTGTGATTTTTACCCAAGGGAAGTCATAAATGTAAAGAACCAGACCTCATGAGAGGTAAAGCCAGTCCATTAAGACAGAATTTTTTAGAGGAAGTGGAAATGACACTGTTTCCTTCAGTTCATCCTTGTCTTTCCACAGAAAGGCCTGCTATGTGAATCTTCAGTAACAAAAGTTACCAATGAAGAAGTCTCAACATCCAAGTATAATCACTAATGAAAACTGAAACGGAACATACTTGGTATGCTTAAAATTATCATATTAAGGCACAGGTCCTAAGGTTTGTATGAATTTACTTCCTGTCACACAGTAGTGTTACTTTTAAAAGTCATAATGTTGTAAGTAGACAGTGCTTATAATCCTGAACAGGTAATGACAGCAAGAATAAGGGGCTGTAGGGGGAAGTTGGCAACTAGTCCGCCAGCCGGTCCAATTGTGAATAGACAAATACACTTTAGAATCAAAGGACTGCAAACATTTTCATGTCATTTAGCAAACCACCATTAATAATGAGGACGAATTGGTAAATGTCACATACATACGAATTGTGATAGAAGAGTATCATCACTGTTTAAATTTTAAAACACTTTTACGGTAAAAGACACAATACCATTAATTCACCTAAGAATATTCTTCCTCCCTTTGAGAATATGTATGCAGTTGTTCTTGCTACTTTCCGAGGCAGTTCTGGAAGTCCTCTTTCATGAGTATATTTTAGTTACACTGCTATGGCTGCCTCGATGTCCTGAATTGATTCAAAATATTTATCTTTCATAGTCATTTTGACTTTGGGAAGAGCTAGGATCTTCATGGTGTCATATCCGCTGAGCAAAGTTGATGAGGACATACCACAATGTCTTTAAAACCTAACTTTCCATGGGATGGTTTTGCAAGCAGCATTCACGGTGTTTTTTTTTTAATCATATCTTATAAAGATTCAAGAAAGAGGACTTTCAGAACTGCTTTGAAAAATGGCAAGGACAATTGGGCCGGGGATTTAGCTCAGCGGTTCAGTGGCCCGCCTTGCAAGCACAAGGACCTGAGTTCAATCCCCAGTACCAAAAAAGAAAAAAAAAAAGTCAAAGACAATAGGATAAATGTGTTTGAAGTGGGAAGGTGTATTTTGAGTGTGATTAATGGTAATGTGTCTTTAATAAAATTTTAAATTTAAACATTCACAGTATATTTCACAGTATATTTCAATTACATATCATATACTTTTCTGAATGAGTGAAAAATAAGTTCTTTTGTTCTGATTTATGCAATATATTATTTATGCATGATCTTTAATTACTCAAGACTTTGATGAGGCACTAAACATTAACAGAAACATTCCAAATATTTCGCGATGTCATTGGTAATTCCTTCCCTTATCTGCTCTGGATCAGGCATCCATCACTGTTCTCACAGGATATCGAAACTGGTGAAAATCATCTTTCCTACACTTTCCAAAGATGAGCAAACTAAAGAACTGCCACACCAACCTTGCCCATCAAGGGAACAAGGTAATGTGATAAACAACTTTCTCATATATAATATGAGGATGACAAACTATCAAAGTGCCCATTTTTCTGTGACAAAGAAATAATAATAGCAGTCTAAATATAACAAGAATGGTTAAGTACTGGTGTGGGAAGAACACATCCAGATGGGTCACTGACATGGAATGATTAAGATGTTTCCAAAGAATAGCATGTAAAGGAAAACAGGCACTACCCCAAACTTTCTTTGGTTGTGTCTCAGATGAAAAACTGGAAAGAAGCTTTGTTTTAATTATCTCTATAGTAATCTTTATCTAATATGCAAGTTATGTTTGCACCCTAATGACATGTTCAAATGAATGTTTTTCAGACAACACATGTATATGTATATGCATATGTGTATATGTGTGTCTGTGTGTGTGTGTGTGTGTGTGTGTGTATATATATATATATATATATATATATATATATACACACACATATATATATATGATGGCACCTTGGTTCACAAGCTTAATTTGTTCCATGAGCCTGTAAAAGCTGGCCAAGGCCGTGTTCATCACCCAAGGCAGAGTTCATACACACACACACACAAAATTTGCCAAACACTTCGGTTTGTGAATCAAACTGTTCACAAACAAAAGCATTTGTGAACCATTCATGAACACACTACGTATGTATACATACACGTTTTCTGGTCTAACAACTCAATTCAAATATTTAGGCACTCTAAAATTAGGAATTTGTTGATGTTTTCATAATTAGTAAGAGAGAAAATTAGTAATAACAAAGATAAAAACAAAAATTCAACCTTATATGATCATGTGTGTATGAATATATATGAAGTTTAATTATTTGTGCTTCAACTACCATAGGACTATGGGAAGAATTCAAAAATTAAACGTACCTTCCAGTATATACAAGAACTAATATTAAATGTACTTTGGGTTTTAAATTTCTGCATAAGAAATTGTATTTCTATTAGTATTTTATTTCCTGGTTCATAATGAAAATGTTCTATACTAAATAATTCTACAGAACATTTTTATATAATTCAATAATGCTCAAACAAAATTTCTGTAAGTCAGTAGTGCTTGTAATGTGTCTACTGTGTGCCAGAAACTACTTGAGAGTTTTAATGCAAATAAATGCAAGATAATATTACATAATAATCCATAGAAAGTAATTATTAATCATTAGAAATTAAATTCAGTCAAGGTATAAAATGTACTGACGTGGTGAGGAAGAAAACTTAGCTGATCACAAGTATTTTGAAATTCAGGTACGTAAATGAAGCAGAAGAAATTCACCTGGATCTTCCCTCCTCCTCCAGTGAATTTTAGACATGAGATGCTTTTGCAGACAAATGCCAGGGCAAAAATCAATCAGATCCAATTTCAACAACCTACTAAATTTCACAGTACAACAAGGGAGAAACAATGTGTATTACATAATTTACAAAAATGTCAAGACATTGTGATAAATCTACAGAAAAAGGTAGAACACTAGTATTTTGATACAGGGAACATTATATTATATTGACAAATTCACAAAATATTTGGCAGACACAAAATTTTATGTTAAGATGCCTGAATACCTGTCCTAAGTGTATTTTTAAAGCAAGAGACTGTAGAAAATAATCATTTGTTGGATACTGACGCAGTTGGTAAAGAAGAGTTTTAAATTATTTAAGAAAATTCTGGACACTTAGCAATCACAGCATGTTCTATTCAACTTTTAAAGGAAATCAAAGTTTCAATATCCCCGATTTATACCTGCTTTTGTAGAGAATTTTATGAAAGCTACTACAGATATTGAAGTGTTCTCCAAAGTCAATATTTGCCTTTATAAAGGCTGCGACTATATTTTGTTTTATCTTCCTTCTTAAAGATTTAACCATTTCAACCTATGATTCACAAAATCTCTGAAAGTTAACCCTAGTATAATTTTAATAAATTTTACATACAGACTTTGCCATTTTTCAGAATTTACAAATTCTCATTTTGTTATGATTTAATTGAATTTCTTTAGCAAGAAGAGCAAAGTATGATAGCAAAAACCAAAATAGTTTTATCTTTATGCTTTCTAATCTCTTCTGGTAAGCAGAATTTTAAAATTTTAACTGAAAACTGTAAACAGATGACTCTTTACAAATACCTTATAATTTCTAAAATGCTTTCAGAATACTATTATCACATTACAAATAAGTAGAAAAGGCATTTTTAGCACTCCCATTTCACATCTGAGAATGTGGAACCTCAGGTTGACTAGTCCAACATCTCTTAGCTAGTAATGAATCTAATTAAAATCTAAAGTTAATTTCTCTGATTCTTCTCATAACTCTAAAGTGTCTACAGCTTAATAAATATCAAGTCTGTGGCTATTTTAGTAATGAAATACTTTTCTTGGGTGTTAATAATAATTTCCCTTTGAATTCCAAAAAACATCTCTTCGACATTGGACAGGATATAGTGGTCAGTATTGCAGTCTCCTTAGGTGTGCCATAGGCAAGAGACCATGCCTTTAGACAAGCCACTGTATCAATTGGCGCTGGTAGAATCTTATTTTAAGACTCTTTAAGGCACTGATTTATGCACAATTGATCTGATCAGGCAGGCAGTCAATGTGATTTATTAGCTCAGATGGCCAAAACCCCTTTTTCTCCTTTTTCATGCAGTAGTAATTCACCTCATTAGAGGTGCAATCATTATAGGAAGCTACAGAGAAATAAGAAGTTGAACCTGCTGGCCTGACTCCCTGTTTCCCCCAATTTATGGCTCTACCAAACAGTAACAGCAAGACATTCACACCAAAGCTGCTGTTGTATACACAGAAGCCGGTGTGTCCACACTATGGCTAGAGATGGATGGAATAGATTAAACGGGACTCTAATATTCCTCCACTCAGAAACACTTCCAGACTGCAAACTCGTTCATTTAGACTCACGAGAAACTCATTCATTTAGTTTCTAGCACACATTTTTTTCTTTATTTAACTACAGCAAGACAAATGGCTTGTATTACTTTGTAGTTATGAGGTTTAACTAAACATAAGACTAACAATGTGCATAACAAGGGTTGGCAACCTGCAATGTGCATGTGGTCTCTCTCTCTCTCATACACACACACACACACACACACACACACACACACACACACACACACACACTCCCACACTCCTGACGTTGCACAATATCTAGTTCTGCATAGCCCAAGCAGATTCATCTATGGGCCAAATACACATTTGAGCTGCTAAATCTATTATTTCCTATAATATATTAGTGTAGGGAATTTCTACCACTTTTATACAGTAAAACACCCCTTTCCTCTTGTTAATGTCTTTTCCTCTGCCAGGTCCTGTACCTTAAATGTCTACTGACTATCAATTACAGCTTTAAAATTTGTTAACAGAGAGTTAGGAGAGAAAGTGAAGCAGAGTAAGATATGATCATCACATGAGGTAGTTATACTTCAGAACATAGTGTTATCCACACCTCCTGGCTTTGCCAGTCCATCTGATGCTACAAGCTCGAGGCCAGGAACCCTAACTATAGCTTCCTGAGCTGTGCATCCCCTTTTGACTTCAAAGAAATTCATCACATTATTGCAGTTCCAGGGGATGTGACCTGCCCGCATCTTCCCCATATCTTAGCCTTCTCTAAATACTGCCATTTCCTTATCATCTCTCCTGTTCACTACCGTGAGGGCTCAACCATTACTCTACTACTAAAAGTTTGGCAGCCATATATTAGAATGATTGTGTGGTACTAAAACGTTGTGAAATAATGCATATTTTCACTATACATGTGTGGGCTATGTAAACTATGAGTGGGTTTGATTTTTAAAAATTGGATTTACTTAAGTCAAGTTATATAATTTCTATAAATATATCTGCACTACTTTTTATTTACAAATGACTCCTTTAATATATGCTGAATGACTGCACAATTTTAGAGGTGAACATTGTTTCAATAACCTTAAACTAAGACAAAGAACAATATAATTTATAAAACATATGAATGCTTTCATAACACTCCCAGGAGGTAAAGTACCACCTGTCCTTATTACTAAATCAGCAATGTCAAAATGTCAATCAATTTAGCTCCTAAACTGTTTTTTTTTTAAGCTAAAATGTGTGTGAGTACATGTGCATCTGTGCTGTGATGTATGGGTCTTGAGCAAGCTTCCTATCATACATCCAAAACCAGAAATTTTGACTAAAAGGAGCCCAAATTAAAGCTTTGCCATATCACAGTCATATGTAAGAAGTAATCTGAGATCAGGAGTTCTTATTCTCATCAAACTTTGGTAGACATTATTCAATTTTTTCTTTAGCTCTTTCTTAATAGAGTTTAATTAAAAGCAAGTGCTTTCATGACACAAAACTAAAAAGTTAGTTGGAAGGGGGATAGAAAGAGAAAGTAGGGTAACGAGGTTGAAAATCATAAAAGTATGTTATATGCATGTACCAATATATCAGACTGAAATCATTATTCACTAAAAAAAGATTAAATTATCTTTTAATACACTTTCTAACTTTACTAATTTAGTACTAACTTACTAACTTATAATTTATACTACATTTGGTATGTTACATCAGAATTGGCAAATGATGCATTATTTAGTGTTATGATTTATTTAAAATGTATTTATTATTCCCATTGCTACACTTAGACTTTGTCTATGCTACTAATTGCTTCAAAGAATACTTTCTTTTCCTTTAGTTAATTGTATTTTCTTAGCACCAGTTCTATAAATAGAATAAGACACTCCAGGGAGAATACTGAGTTGGGACATAGTAGATTTCTCATTGTTGAAATCATTCACCCTTTGGACTTGTGAACCACAAAATATCCACAGCTTAGCAAATCCCAGCAGCACACATGCCATGTCATGTCTTACTGATTTAACATAGTCCTCTCAATGTACTTTCCCACTGCAGCTCAATAATATGTGCTCAAAAACATTAGCACAGCAATAACTGATATCATAGTCTATGGAACACAGTTCTGCCCTTAAGCATGTGCTGTTACTATGCAAAGAATTCAAATTCTTCTTAAAGTTGTAACTGCATGGGATCAGTAGTTTGAATCTCAAAATGTCCTTAATATTGCTTCATATAAGTTGATTCTAAAATGGAATTTAGTCTCTTTGGTAGTGAGCTTCTGTATGGGTTTAAATTGTGAGTGTACAAACTCTGCCTAGTTAGAACTACACATTTACATGGCAAGAGTGCCAAGGAGTACGTTTCATCAGATATTCCTGGAAGCTGTCTGGCCAATAGGAATGGTTTGAAATGGTTCCCTAATCACTGTTGAAATCACTGATAGTACTGTCTGTCCACACTATGACAGACAAAAGCTGAAATGTATTAAACATAGCAATCCATCATCCTGCAGATGGGAAGCAGGAGCCAGCCGGGTTCAGAGGCAGTGACTACCCGCTGCTTAACAAAGGCTGGAATCCTGACAGTTCAGTCCCTTCCTAGCTCCTCACTACCACCCTTCCATCTAAGATGAATGAGTGTAATCAGTGAGGGAGAAAGCCTGCTGAGGACCTCAAACTCAAACATGGTTACATTTAAAGTGCTGGTTTTTTTTCCTAATCAAAACTGTTGCTTAAACAGTTTTCTCCAAATACAAGAAGTGTTTGAACAAATAAATGAATGAATAAATGAACTATGGATTCAAAGAACAATATCTTTAGAAAACATTTGATTGGTATACCACTAATATTCGAGAACTACCTTTGAAATAAAGCTATGATGCTAATTCATAGGAAGTTTTCAAACAAGTCACCCAGCTAAGGTTAAGTTTACATAACCTTACTAATGCTGTTCTCTTTCACTGACCAAGAGATTATTGTTTCTAAATAAGCACCAAATTGAAATGCAATTCTATTTGATAAATTTCAAATTCATTTTCCATAGTTGTTTCTAATAAGGACATATAAACCTCAAAATAGCCAAAGGGAGGAAAAAAGCCCTCAACTGCTAACAGCACATTAACAAAGTACAGAAACGAAAGACACTTTTCTTTGGATTTCAGCCTTGTCATTTCCAATTTTCTGCTCCTTGGACATGCTTGTATTCAAATTCTGGAACATCTATTCAGCATATCAATCCTAATTAGACAATCTGGGTCTGGAAAGGATGAGAGCTGGGTCATTTGCATAATTTAATCATAAATACTCAGTGATACATATTTCCAAATGCATTTGTACAATTATCTTTTCATCCTTGGGGCAATGGTATTAATATGATTAGGCAATATTTCTGGAAAAAACAGACAAGTATGCACTCTTTTTAACTGCAGCTTAGGGCGATATGAAAAATTAATTAATTTCTGAAGAAAATCAATTTCTCTACGTGACCACATTAGACATTGCTAAACCAAGACTCAGAAACCTCTCTCAATCACTACATTTTATCAGGTCCTTCTAAATTCTGATTAGTATGTGAACAGTTCAATAGAAAAAACTGGTAATGTATCAAAGAGCATCTTAAATTTTGAAGAGACCTTTCTGCTTACTTTCTTTTCGGGTATACTTTAATGCATGCTTTGTTATTTAACCAGTCAATGAGAAGTCTGTGCTTTTGGTGTGAACTCATCTTGAGTGATCTTTTATTAATGTACATTAACCAATTTCAAGGACAACAGGATAAGGTTACTTTTGAAATGCTTTCTCGAGAAATGGATTAATATTCTTCTAAAATAATCTCAGATAAACCAAGGCATTTTCAAGAGTACCACTATCATAAGAAAAACATTGTAACATACTTAGTGGAGATATAAGAACCCAGGTGGCTAATCTGATTTTTAAAAAGTGATTCTGCTTTGTATGTTAATTAGTACCAAAGAAAAACCTGGCATTTGTGTGTTTAAATGCACTATTCTTCTTAAATGAAAAAGTAAAAATTACTGCATGCAAATATTCAATATTCATTTAATTTGCATAAAGGTGCTTGAACAAATTTTTGATTCTAACAAGCTCATTTTTCATGCATTTTGTCTTTCATCCTAATCTAGCATCTGTCATTCCTTTTTGAAGTTATTATCGGCCCAATTCCCTCTTGGACATGGTTGCTGGGTGACCGGTATCTTAGCACCCACTTTGACAGGAACAGATGTGAATCTGATCAAGAGATTTCCCAAGGGTACCTGAAATCACAAACAACTTTTGTGAAAAACAAACAGCATTCCTGTCATGGGCCCTTATTTAACCTACTCCCCCCAAAAAAGAGCGAAAAAAGTTTATTCCAGATCAAATGTATCATTTTAATTTATTTCCTAAACTTGGAATAGAGTCTCTTAATAAAAATATACTACATTGTATTTTCACAAGAATGAATTTGGAGAATCCAATGTAAATATCATTCTCTCAAAATGTAGTTTTTCTTTTTTCAGCAAGATGTTTATAGATAAATTTCATGGTACAGTGCTTGATTTATAATTTTACCAGAGTTTCTACCCCAAAAGGATTATTACAAATATAATTTAAATGATAAGGATATTTAAGAATTAGTTTCTGTGCAAATTCTGTACAATTCTCTGTGCTTTAAGAGAATTGCCTAATAAAATTTCATCTTTCTTGGTACACATTTGTTAGCAAGATGTTTCTGGCTTGATATTTTTGTTCAGTTCACATGGTGTGTAGCACCAGTCATTATTGGAAATAAAACTGCAAAGTGACACTGGAAAACAAAAATAAGGTCATAGAAACTTCATGTCGTCACCATTACAAAAGTCAGAACAGGTTGCCTTTCCTGAAATGGATTCTTCTTTGAGACCAGAATAATGCTCTTAAGATCTACCTACTTTCTCTCCTTCCCTCACCGTTAGAGAAAGTGAGGTGATTTATGTGAAGTCACCATGTAAGTAGTTGGGACAAACTTCCAAATTAAACAAAATATATAATCAATCAGATGCTAGTATTTGGTGTATTATAAATGTAATATCAATGTGATATTAGAAAATATTCAAATGATTAATTTGATTTCTCAACTCATTCAAGTGATACTGTAACAAAGCAAGACAGAAAACTTGAAATCTTACTATAAGAGAGTTACTGGTTATGTTACAGCCAATAAATAAACTATTCATGCTTAAAGCTCCACATATTTTGTCGTGATGATAATGACTAATGATGGAAAGGAAAATGTACTCCAAGCACTGATTGACTATAACTATTTTATTAGGAATTTTATGTTTTGTTCTTGTAAGAAAATAACAAAAAGTATCTTAATCAACTGGCTTTAGTTGTAAGAGAAAAAGTGAGAGTTACTTGAAGTTCTATTTAATTTTTATTTGAGACAGGAATTTGATCACCTCCAAACTTCAATGATGTGATTATTTAACCATCATAATTGTAATGGCATATGTGTGTTGACTTAAAATTTATAAATTGGTTTTGCGTATATAAGATTGAGAGCAAGAGAAATTATATACAGAAGTAGAACCTCACTCTGTAATTTAATGTTGGTCATTTAATACTTTCAAGTTTATAAACAAAGATGTTATGACACTACCTATTTATATCAGTTAACCATTTGCACACATATGATGCAGTCTTTTAGTATTACAGAAATTTAGCAAACTACCACATACTAAAATACTATTTATTTATTTATTGGTATTTGGGATCGAACTCAGGACCTTGCACTTGACAGGCAGGAGGCAGAACCACTGAGCTAAATCCCCAGCCCGAAATCCTCTTTATTTTGAACAAATGGCTAACTTCAAGTTTTGCAACTTAAGCCTTTTATACATAATTAAAGTGAATCCAACTAACCCAAAAATATCAGTGAGTACTTTCATTTGTTTCTATTAGTGGCAAAGTATCCTTCTGCATAGTTCAACCAAAAATAAAATAAGAAATACAACCATTTAAAATGTAAATCTAACTTGAAAATATTCATGTAAAATTAATATATTGAAATGTAATAGCAAAGGAAAACACCCTTAAAACATTTCTTTTACTTGAGCTAACTCATTAGCAAAGTGAAATTAAATAGTGTAATGTAAATGTTTTGATATTTACCTAGATAAATTTGTGTTTCAACAGCTTTAAATTAGGATGTATGCAAATGGTACAAACTTTAAAAATTAGTATCTTTGTAATGTGAGGAAAAATAGTTATACAACTGCAAAAGTTTAATGGCACTTTGGCTGAATGGTGAGATATTATTGTTGAGAACTTTTTAAAAATTTCTACTATCAAGTTACTAAATATGGTAGCCAAACAGGTGCTAATAGGAGGAAAAAAATCAAATTTGACCCAGAAGGCTCCAATATTAAGCTTTGAATTGGGATCAGTTCATTCCTTTCCCATGGGGTAACTTGTATAAATGTAATTCTATGGTTTCATAAAAGCAGGTCAAGTTTCTATCCCTGGGGGTCTTTTGGCAATTTGAAGCATGGAAGCACTGTTCCTGGCTACAAGTTCAAATCTGCATGTGTTGTCAACAATGTGAAGAAAAAAGTCAGAAAGCAATACATACGTATTCATCTTTGATTATCATACACATCTTTCAGAGCATTCTTAGAAGGTTAAAAATAAAGGTAACAGCTCACACTTCATAAACTATTTTGAAACCATTTTTCTTATATTTTTCCTTCTTCTTAACATGCACATGTAATACATGATGCCAAAAGTGATGCTAAATATGTTTGTGTCTTCTCACAACTAAAGGCAAAAGTGAATGGCTTATCAAATAATTATGAATAAGGCTCTTTATTACGTATAATGGTTAAGATGCTTGTTTTTTAATTCCGTAAACTTTAGATGAGGCAGAAATGTTTAAGTAGACACTGTTTTATAAGCTTTCTACTTTACAAAAAAGAATGCAGGCTTGTACTTTTACCAATGATGTAATAACCTGACAAATGCTGTGAAATGATTGAGAGTGTAATTGATTTCAATTTAACTGAACTTTTACCAGGTGTTTTCAAAGACAACTATAGTCTACTGCAAGAAGTGGCAATATACATCTCTTTATGTAGACCTATAGATTAACCCAGTGATCTTATTCCTAACTCATCTCATTGATGGCAAGCTTTTAGAAGAATAGTCTCTTTTTAGGTTAGGGAATTGTCTTCCTATCATTTATCCACTGATTCTAAAAGATACTCTTGCTCTAAAGTGCACGAAACAAAAATAAAAACCAATAAAAGAAATGGAACAACATTAAGACCATATAATGTTATCCCCTAAAGTGTAAATTCTAGTAACTTATGTAATATCTATTTGATCCAAATAACCTAAATCTCACATATGTATTTTAAATACAGAACTGGAGTTACATTTTAGTTTTAAAATAAAGATCTAGGAAAATTAGCCAAGTTTCTAATCATTGTATATTATAATTAAAATATTTAAGCATAGATTATTCTTTTTACCCTAAAACTTCAGTTTTCTTTTCAATTGTCATGTGGTAGAATGTGCGTTTTATATATTTTTATATATTTATGCTTTTACACATTCCTAAAATGAAAATTAAAGGCAGTTTTATTGTTTTATTGGTAGGTTGTCCTAC
>NW_022900918.1:8944497-8952229 GCF_012274545.1 Fukomys damarensis
ATATATATGCACAGAAATGCTTTTCTCCCAAATAAACAAATGCATAGTCTATAATTGGGCTAAGGTAGATACAAATAAAAATATCCTCCACAGGGATTTATAATTCTAGCAAAAAACTTTGCACTTGTTGAACATACATTACCATCTAGTCCAGTAAAAATTTCTGCAAGTTATTCATTCAAAATGTAGAGGCATAGTCAATTAGAAGTGCTAGCTCAACAAATACCATTTCTGATAATTAGGTTAAATTAACTTTTTAATTTTTAATATAAAATGAGAACACCATTGAATATAATGTGCTAAATTCAAAGTGTACTATGCATTCAGTGACTTATTTCTTCACAATGCTATGAATGATACAGCCTTTTATTATTGCTGTTAGTATAAGTTCAGGACACAAGTACAAGATTTTTACAAAATACTTCACCTACCTGATAAGTGATATAATAAAGTATTTTTGAATAATATATTCTAAAAATTGCTTTTCATTACCTTTACTTATGACCAGTATGCCTTCAATTAATTAACAAGTATGTACCACCAATGATTTGATATAATGCCATTAAATAGTGTCTTTTCATCTACTACATTTTTTCTCTTGAGATATAATTTAATAGGTCTTGAAAAGAATACGTTTCTTTCTGTCATAATGCAAGGGTATTCTAATTATTTAGAAACATTTGATATCATATTCACTCCAATATAGTGAATAACATATTTTAATTTTTAATAGTTTGTTCATTCCTCCACTAATTTATATTAAGGAAAGATAGATATTCTTCAATTATTCAGTTTGATTCATCAAAATAAACTACTTTATTCTACCTGTTTTAATATTTGCTTTGTGAAGATTATGTTTCAAAAGTCTAATCAATTTTTCCCAAACACATATACTATTTTCAAAATTCTAGGGTCTAATTATAGTCACCTGTTGTATGACAGATTTACTGAATGTATGCCTCTTATCTAACTGAAGTTTTGTAGCTTTAGCCAATATCTTTCCCAACCCCTGGTAGCCACCATTCTGCTTTGCTTTTATAAGTTCAACTTTTTCTGATTCCATCTATAAGTGAGATCATTCAGTATGTGTCTTTTTCCGCCTGGCTTATTTCAATTTAATTTCTTGCTAGAAATCTATAATGTATTTCAGGTTTTGCATTCATACTATACAATGTTATTATTTTAGATTATTCAGTTAAATATCCTCATTCTCCTGTCATTATTCTGTATAACTTGTTTTTAAAGCAACTAGCTATCCACTGTGTTGCTGTGCTGCACACTTTAGGACACTTCAATATATCTGTATCCCAAAATTATAAAAGACCAATTAAACAAAGGCATAGTGAGTTTTCCAGATCAGTAAGTTGTCTTTGACAACTTCCAGTCCAGTTACACACATTTAAAACTGCAGAAGAATCCCAGATTGAAATGCTAGATCAACTTCAAGTCATTCTGAATCAGAAAACAACAGGATCACATCGCTAACAAAATTCAGGCACTGACAAATCCTGTATCAAATTTAGGAAATTTCAAAAGATTATGTTTTAAGCATGAGAATTAGAGTGTTTTTCCCTTATTAAAGACATCCAAGTCATAATACACCAAGAAATTCAAATATACCTAGTTTGAAGTCTTTGACTTTAGATCAAGTGGAGATTTGGTTCATTTTCTCTATATGATTATATCTGCATGTATATATATGACATTAGCACATTTGTACATAAATTTGATTATTAATTGTCTTCAACGAGCTGGAATGGACATACTCTACAGATTTTCAGAAATCTTCTAAACTAAATAGCTGTCTCAAATTAAAGTGATCTATCAGTTAGTGTAAAAATAACTCATTGCAACCAAACATAAATATCTTATGCTTGATAATCTTGTTTCTCAAAGCAATAGTTTCATAACTAACTACACTATTCTAATGAAGTCGTTCTTGTATGTGACATATCTTAAGAAGCAAATATCAATGAAGTTATTTTAAAAGACAGGTACTGTAGCATAAAATTATTTTTGACTATAAATACTTCTGGCAAATTGAGAAGGAAAGCAAAGGAATTTGAACCTAATGTAGGCTTGCTCAGAGCCTCTGTGCCTTAGACTTTCTTATCTGTGCAGATCAGTGCCTTTGATATTACACTCATCTGAGCCCCATTAGGTGGGCTTTTAGTTCAAGGTTTTCTGTGTGAAAAAATTAATCAATGAACACAACAAATATAATGAAAAGGAGGCTCTTTACTGCAGTCACAAAGTCTGAAAATAGGAATGTATTCTTAGCTAGAAAATTTAAGCTAATATGCATATATATACATACATATATTTACATATATGTGTGTGTGTGTGTGTGTGTGTGTATGTATATCCAAGTGACAACTCAGAATGTATTACTTCACAAATGTTCTCACATTTTAAGGTCACTATTTTTTATAACAAGTGAAATATAAAATGACAAAATATTATCTTAATTACATTTTCAAAATCCAAATAGTTCACTTCAATTTATACATCTCTTATCATTTTAACAGCATATAACTTGGTGTGACTCTTTCGTGTGGACTGCCTGAAAATGATATTCTCAAAAGATAAAATTCAGACATCTAAATTTTGTAAAGAACCAGATAATGAAAACCTTAAATTCAAAATGTTTAATGAAATCTGAGAAACTCACCTGTACATATTTAGAAGACATACTTCAAACTAATTTCTTCAGACAAGGATAAAGGAAAATAGTTTACAACCTATGAGGGTTTCATTTCCTATTACATTTTGTAATAGTTGTGTGCTATGTTGCTAATACAATGCCATTTAGATGACTATTTTACTTGATTGACAAAGGCAATTGTATGAAACAGTTCAGTAAAATAATTTAGAAAGGTAAAATAATACTAATTGATAGTCAAAGCACAAATTATTCTTAAAATAACTACCTGGTTGCACATTAAGCTAATTTACAAATGCTACTTACATTCCCAAAACAAAACATCAAATGAGAAACAATAAAGCATATTATGTTTTTGAATGCTGGTGAATCATATGTAGTAAATCGCCAAAGAGAAGAGTGATTTATGCTCAAATTCTGCCAGGACTTTAATCAATACTGGGTGTCATATCCTATCGGGAGGGGCAGATTGGAAGTGGTAGTGAATAAAAAAAAGGTAGCTAATATTTGTATAGGTAATTTATGTGCAACTTAAGTGAAATGTAATAGATTAAACAAAAAACAATAGCAGGTTGTGCTAATAAAATGAAGATTTTAAAATTCCCTATCAAAGGCCAAAAATTATGTGTTAAAGGAACTCTGAGGTGAAGGGAGCATGTCATGTAGTTTATTCTGTATAATGTTTGAAGTCACAAAATATCACTTGTGCAAATCAATTTTCTTGCCTCAGAGCATTAATTAAGAAACTGTAGAGTTCAGATAGCAAAGCATCTTCATAACTATGTGCGTGTTGACAATGACTATGTTATTGGAGGCTAATTCCAAGAAAAACAACAGGTTTGAAAGATTTGATGCAAATAACTCAAGAGTTTCCACTCTGTAATATAATTTGATTGAGCAATGTAAATCTTAGATCAGAATGTGCTTCTACTCATATATTAGGTTTTAAACTATAATTTTCTAGTATTTTAAAAGTAGACACATTAATTGTAGATCCAAACAAACTTTCATATTTTATGCCTTAGTCTTATAATTATGTTGTGTACTTTCTGAAATGTTATGAGACACTTAAGCTTTATAGGAATCATTAATCTACTGTAAGACAAAAACTTCAAAAGCATAGTCTCTCTTCGTTGGAAGTAATTCTTGAATTTCTCTGTGCCATGTATCATAATTATGTGTTACAAGTGAATGAATCAGTGTTTGTGTTGAAACTTTCTTTATCGATGCATATAAAAAGCAGGCAACAGGAGAAATGTTAAATAAATATAGACTGTTTCAGCTTGCTATCTTTATTCAAACCCCTGACAAGAAAAAAAAAGCCAAGAATTGGAAAAAAAACAGTACTTACCCTAAAATTTTATTCAGATGATACTACTGAAACGTAAAAGGCTTAGAAAATCTTTCAATTTTCTATGCATGAATAGTATCAACTTTAACGACAAAAGAATACTGTTTGTGAATATATGTACATGTATGTAAAACCATCTGATGAAACTAACTAGAATCTATTCAAGTTAAAAAACAAAAAGAAAAACTCCACTGATCCAGGGCTGCTTAGAGAATAAATCACGATCTGATTTGAAAGATCCTGAAACATGAAACAAAATCATCTTCTGACAATAATCAAACAAATAAGCATTTTAGATAGCATAATACAAGAGTCCCTTTGTACTACTTGAATTCACAGAAAAGTGAATTCTGACCCAACTCTACAAATAAGCAGTTGACTCATGCAAATAGTCTTGACCATGTACATAATTACTTTTCTTTTTTGTTGTTATTTAATGGTTAGCAGTTAATTAACTGACCTCTGTTGCAATAATCAAGTTCATGCAACTAATGTTTAGCTTTAAAATAAGAATTGGAGGAAGCTGATCAAGGTCAGACTTTGCTCTTTGACAACTTTTAAATATATTTCCTTACATTCTCCTTCACGTTTGGGAACTATGCTTTTCAGCTTCACTAGGTAGCAGGTGATATTCTCTCTTTCATCTCCTTGTGGTAATGACAGATGGCTTCAACATTTACTCTAATTTTCATAGATAGCATACTAATACAATAGCCTCAAGCAAATTAAATCTACTCCAAGCTTTGCTACTAACTTATTGAGCCACTCTGAGCAAGTTTATTAACCTTTCTTTTCTTTAGCATCATTTTGATTCCTAAGATTCCCTTATATTTAAATATTACTAAGATTTATATTTAGATACATGTTCTGTAAAAAGCTGAGAGTGCTAGGACTTTATATCTCACATACGTTATACATACACACATACCTGTAAATTTATAGTTTGCCTTCTTGCAGTTTCTCTTATACTCTGCGTAAATTATTCTCTTTAGTCTGTTAAGTAGCTAGAGCATAAAGAAAACTGCAGTGAAAGAAATCAATATATCTAGCTGAATGAAAACAGACCTTAATAGTAAAGGCATAAATTAGACATGAATGGAAAGTAATTTTTGGTTTTAAATTCAAGATGCAAAAACACTTAGTTATTTTTTTCAAAGTAGGGAAATAAAGCAATAACACTAATAATTACCATTACAAATAATAATGCACCTCAATGCATACAGTAATTTTGATGAGGGGAAGTTCATTATAAATTTTTTATTTCCTTAGTGGCAGAGATAGGAAAACCTATGTAAGTAGATACATGCAACTCCAAATCTTCTCAGGTAATTACTGCAATATCTGCATACATTTAAATTTCAGTAAGGTTTTTTAGTTAATATAAGATCAAAATTCAATAGCAAACTAACAAACTTCCTATATTTCACTCAGAAATAATCTGAAATAGGATTTTTAGACAACATATTTAATTGCCAAGTAATAAGGGCAGGTGATTGAAACATAATTAGAGTAGTGATGAGATGTTTTTGAAAGGATAAACAGTTTCACTGGATTTAATTTAGCTTGGTTCTGCAAGTTTAAACTCCAGAGCTGTTGTTAACCTGGGTAAGGGAAATTACAAAAAACTTTAGCTAATAACTTTAGAACTACCCTTAAACTATATGACGAGGACTTCAATTCGATTTTTAGGCAAAAACTCAGACAATAAAAATTAAGTTTTACAATGATTTAACACTAATTATAACATAGCTACTGAGGAAGTTGTCTGGAATAATTGCGTATTCCAGTGGGTATGTGCATCTAAACTGGCCATTGATTACCTAGTACAGTATGCGCCCTATGAAACACAAAGAGGATTCAGAATAGAATGGATGTTTCATTACTAAATATCAGATAAACAGTTTTACAGCAGTCATGTAAGGACTGATTTCAAATTTTACTAACATTCTTCATAACAACTCCAGAATATTTTGTTCAGGCAGTTTTAACAATAAATTTGGGACAAATGCTCTATCATTTGGATAGCCAAGGACTCCAATTATCTAAGTAAAGGACGTTCAGTGACCCCCCCTTCCCCCGCAATCTCTACTGCCACCTGTCCATACACTTGGGCACGGGCGCGCGAATACACAAGCGCGCGCGCGCGCACACACACACACACACACACACACACACACATTTAGCCAAAAATAGTCTAAATGAAGGTTGAAAACCCAAACACACACCCGTGCCTCATGTAAAGAATGGCAAATAAACACGGAAAAGAATTTCGGACCAGGTCAGTTTAAGACGTTTGTTGAGTTGGAGCAGGAATCCTTTTCGTTCTACAATCTTCCTGGCACTAACTAGCAACCATTCTTATCCAAGAAGAAAGAGCCAGCGGCTCTTTCACCCCCACTCCCTTCTCCTCCCAATTCTTTCCTCCCACTTCAGTCTCTCTACCACTGTTAGTTCAGTCTTTAAACTTATTCGGAAGGTACCGAAGTTTTTGCGCAAATTTTGCGCGCTGTTCCCACGTGCCTGCTTCAGGTTACCCACTTTCCCCGTTCGCTCTCTCTCGGGATTCTTTCTTAACTTTTCCCACTGCGCTTTCCAGAGGCGAGAAGTAGGGACAAAGCGGAACTGTGAAAGTGGGTTAAATGGCCATTTCTGCCCCGAAACTGACAAGTTGCCCCACTCCCGCCCCCTCTCGGTAGATCCTCCCCCACGGAACGTTCGTTACTATAAAACTGGTCTGACCGGAGACGGCCCGGAGGCCTCCCGAGTGCCCGCGCTTTGCCTGGCTGGGAGAGCCAGGGCAGACAATTCAGGACCGCAGAGCATCCCGGTGCAAAGCGTGCACCTGCTCGGTGCGTGAGCCAACCTTAAAAGGAAAAAAGAAGGGAAGAAAAAAACAAATGGAAAAACAAAACAAAACCAAACCGCACTTTGGGAGGAGTGCGAAGTGAACGTCAGAGAGGAAGTGAGGGAGAACTCGTCAGTATTGTGGTCTTCCTTTTCTAGCTCTCCAGTTGGGCTTCCCAGAGGCCAGGACACCCAAGTCCTCTCCCCTCACAGGCTGGTGCCCTCGCATCTGTCCCGGGACAAACGCACCCCTTTATTTCCTTTGCACGCTCACACGCGGATACACGCACACATGCGCGCACACACAGACCCCTCCCCTCGACCGGCTCCCGGGGGACTTCGGGGGTGAACTCCTGCTCGTGCCCCGGGATTGCCCCGGGCCTCTGGGCTGCGTGTGTAGCCCCCCTCCTGACCTCAAAGTGCCCTCCTCGGCCGCCAGCCCGCTCCTTCGGCTTCCTAGCTGGCCCCTCACCCGGAGCGCGTGTCCCCGCTCCACGAACCCTGGCGGGACAAGGCAGGGTCACCACCGACCCCCTCCCCCCTGCCCTCAGGAGGCGCCCGGAGGCTCGCGGTGGAGCGGGGAACCTGGGGAGCGCACACGCCCAGAGAGGTTTCCAGGTGCCGGCGCCCCGAGAAAGGGTTGTGGCTCGGAGGAGAGGCACCGTCCCCCTCCTTCCTACCCCTTAACCCCGAAGCCCGGGCTTCCCAAGTCCCACAGCAGCCAAGCCCAGGGGCCGGAGCGAGCAAGGGGCGGACCCGGCCAGCAGAGCTGGATGTGGGCAGAGTGAGGTGCCAACTTCCCTGGGCTCGGGCGCGGCTGGCGAGCCCAGGGGAGGAGAGGAGCGGGGAGAGGGGAGGAGAGGTGAGGAGAGGAG
>NW_022900918.1:8952428-8952887 GCF_012274545.1 Fukomys damarensis
CGATTTTGCGCGCTGAGAGCAAGAGCGCGGAGAGCGGCTCCCGGAAGGGAGCGAGGCGAGGGCGTGGAGCGGGGTGGGAAGGGGCCGGGGCGGCAGAGGCTGCCCTCCGCGCCTTACCTTGCGTTGGTGCAGTCATTGTAGAGGGTCTCGAAGTCCTTCCTGGAGATGAGTTTGCAGCGGTTCACTCCCGGCTGGATGGCTCCCAGTCCTCTCAGGATACGAACCTGTTCCACATTGCACACCACCGGCGTGATCTCCAACCGCTTCAGCTTGGTGTAGACCGTGTGCAAGCCCCCCACCAAGTGCTTCAGGAACAGGTCGAAAGCCTGGGGCAGGCAGATCAGCTCGCAGCCCTCCACCGTGAAGGAAGCCACTTTGGCCCCCCTCAGATCCACCATTTTGCACTCATTATTCTGGGGGGTGTTTTCCACTGGGGACGGGGTTGAGTACACGGGTTTC
>NW_022900918.1:8953194-8982673 GCF_012274545.1 Fukomys damarensis
CGCAGCAGAGGCGATGGGCTCCGGCCGGAACAGAGATGGCCCGGAGGACGCCGGGGGTCCGATGGACGGAGCCGGGGACGAGGTCGCCGAGGAGGTGGAGGTGGTGGTGCCAGAGGAGGAAGCAGACGTGGAGATCGGGGGTTGAGGGGGGACCAGCTGGGTCGGAGGGATCAAAGCCGCCGGCACTGCCATGGTCACATATAAGGACAAACAGAAGAAGGAGCCGCGACGGGGGAAAAGTTGCCACACACACCCCGGGGAGGGGAAGGGGAAAAGACGGGGGGGAGAAGAAGCGAGGAGCCGGGCAGCAACAAGCACAACAACTCTAGGAGGGGACGAGACGGAGAAAGGGAGAGAAAGGAAGAAGGAGCGGAGGGTTAGAAAGCGCGAGCGCAGGAGGGGCGACCGCGAGAGGCGCGCTCGAGAGAAACGCACAAAAGTGTCCCGCAAGTCGAAATGCGAGTCCTCTCCCGGGGCCGGGATCCAGGGCTGGCTGGGGGGCGGGGGCGGGGCGGAGAGGGTCGGCTGCGGGGGTGTGGGTCCCGCTCTAGCACAAAGTTAAGGATGGAGGTGAAAAGGAAGAGGATGGAGGGACTTGGGTTCTCTCTGGCATGTACATTGATCAAAGATTGAGAGGGGAATGACAGAGAGAAAATGAGCTGAAAAGTGCAGGCTGCCGGCTGGACGAGTTGTTGTTGTCACACGGTGCAGAGGGGAGGAGCTCCGGAAACTTGAAATACCCTTTGAAGCCGCAAAAACCTCACTCACTAGTATTAACCCAAATTATCCAACCAGGAACTCGGGGCAGAGACTCCGAGAGCGCGAGACGCAGGGAGAGAGGGGAGCTGGCAAGGAAAGGGGGAGGGAGGGGGAGGAGACGGAAAGAGGCTGAGGCGAGGAGAGCAGAGGCAGGGACGCAGAAGGGGCGGCCGGAGAGGAGAGGCGACGCCGTCGACTTCTCTTCTCCTACTACCGTTAGAATGCACGCCAGATACTCCGCTTCATCCGCGACGACTAGTAATTTTTCCCCCCAAAGCTTCTAAGTAGTAGCCTGACAACTTAAACGAGAGCCAGAGCGCTCTGAGTTCTTCAAGGATTTAGGATGCATCTCCGCGCCTTTTTGCAAGGAGATATAAATGAAAACACATCCCTACTTCATGATTGTTAAGAAATTCTTTTGAGGAAAATTCACATGTAAGCAAACCGTAATGTTTTTAATGCATCTGATTTGTTTAAATATCTCTATCATTTCTGTAAAGACAGTGAGAATTTCAGGAGAGTTACCAAGTTGTGGGAAGTCAGTGGGAAATCGCTTAAGAATAATGACATGCTCTGTAATGAATTCCTTATTTCCTAATAGTCAGTGGAAATAAATGCTTGACATGATTTAGATTGTTCAGAACAACTCCACATTCACCCCAAAGCCAGGTCAGAAACATTTGTTCTACCTAAAAAAGATTTAGAGAACAGCATCCTTAAAGACTTGGAAAGCAGAAAAAATTAAACACTGATGTTTCTTAACCAAGCTCTATAATTAAATCACCTTTCTTGGGCAGTAACCAACTATCCCACATCCTTGTAAGATCCAAGACTAGTGGCTAGTGTGATATTTAAGTTACACAATAGTGATTTTTTTTTTCATACTTGAAAAGCATCAAAATATTTTGAGAAAGTTCTTTTCACTTTGCCAGTGATGTGTCTTGTAAATAATGAGGAGAACAAAACCTAAGATCACTGCTTGAGTTCTAAAAGCAAAAAGGGTAGCTAACCTTGAAAACAACAGTAGACAGTGCAGAGTGACTCTCTTCTTTTGCCGTCTCTCTCCTTTTCTTCCCCTTTCTAACTTGTTGCATGGAGGTATTTACTCAAGGATTTTTGACCAACATATGATTTAAGCATAGGCCACGTCTGTTTGCTGCTTATATCTCGAGGAATCTTAAATACTTATGCTTTGAACCTGTCTACACACGTCCAGTGACTCCACAAGATACGAAACAATGTGATAGCATTTGACAGAATTTAAAAATAAACTCTTAGTAACAGGTTCACAGTGTTGAGAAATCTGGCGATTTGATGTTGAAATTATTATCACTTTTCTCTTTATCATTTTAATCCTTTAAACTCTTTGAAGTGTAGTGTCAAAAAGTGCAGGAACTATCGACAGAGAAATGTGACACTATTGAACTGACTAGGCTGAGTTTATGCTAAACTTTTGAGGGCATAGCAGTTAAATCAAGAGGATTTCTACTGAGAAAACTGTTGAATATTGAGAAAACTGTTGCAGAAAAGTAGATAAACTTCTACAAGGATAGCTAAAGTTTACACAGCTGTTTGGCCTAGTTACTCAATGCATTTTAATATAGTCACAAATTATTTTTACTAATTTTTGTTCCTTAAATTAGTCTTCAATTAAATGTAGACAGTCAATATATGTCACATACTTCAGAACACTTCTTTAGGTGTTTATACATGCTTTAGAATATTACAGTTTTTTTTCAGAATGCCAGATTACTATATTAATGAGGGCGAGGGAAAAAGAAAGTGTTAAGCTATGAAAAATTAATTTCAGAATTGCATACTTAGCTTTAATAAACAGGGTTTTTAAGTGCTAAGCTACATATCCTTATTTAAAACTTGTAGTCATGCAAATGGAAAAAAAATGGTAGTTAAATGTTAAAAATCTGTCCTTACCATTTTCATTTCTCACATTTCCTTAAACTATCAGTCACCCAAAACCTGTCACACTCTGAAGCCACAGGCAGGAAGCAGTGGTAGCAAACCAAGGGATAACCCCAACCCTGTATGGATGCCATCTCCAATGTTCTTTTCTTCTACAAGGAGCCCTCTACCACTGAGCCGTGCCTAATTTTAAGCAGCATTTGGGGGCATTTGTCCCACCTAAATGGGAGTCCTACCCCTTCAACTCCACCACATTCATCTCAGGTCTCTAAGCCATTTCAAGGAACTATCACTCCTTTGATCAAACAATAGGATTAGAAAAGTCATATAATGCAAATTAAAATATGTAGGAAAGAAAAGCCTTGAAAAAATGTGAAGTATTCTTTTTTATCCTTTTTTTTTCTGAGAAACGCTACCAATAATGAAGTCAAAGTATTTAACAACAAGCAGAGAAATCAACTTGAGATATTTCAAATTCTCATTCTATTACATCTTTAGCTTCAGAGCTTTTGTCTTGTTTATTGTTTTACATCGCTTGCTGTTTCAGGTCCTCTCCCTCCATCTCATCTTCCACAACCTTCACTCAATTTGCATAAGCAAAACTCAAAGTATTGTAACTGATATTAGAAAATTCTCCTTGTGTTTTGTGAAGACATATTGTGCTGAAATCAATAAGACTGTTTAAAATTCAAAGACCTGCAAATCGTTCTGTTTGTCCTTTGATAGGGCCTGTGCTGATTAAAATGCTACCAAGAAAGCTTAATTGCTGCACTAATTAAGAAGTCTTTAATTTCTTTCCTAGGATATCGTTTGAAGCTTAGCTTGTACCAGTTCAGGGAAGGTATTTTCTTCCCTCCTCCTGCCCCCTTCTGGCCCCTCCTTTTCTTTCCTCCCTCACCCCACCCCCCCAGACAAGATCCCTACGAATGAGAACTAATACAGAGAGTGGTCTCAGGTCTCTCATCTACTACTTAACAAAAATCGGCGGGATGCAGAGTTCAGTGCAGTATGAAATGCAGTTGTAAGAAGAACTGCAAGGTTTCAGGAGACAGTAAGGAAATACAAAGTAGCTATTGCAGCTCAAGTCCTGGTGAATACCTGGATGATAGCAGGCACTTTAGCCGAGAGGATGAGGACATCCTATTTGGTTAAAAGGGGCAGTGACAAGGAAATGAAACAGGGACACATAAAAACACATTTTCAAAACCTGTGGTTTAAAAAAAAAAGAATGGATCTATAGAATGATGGACTTAGAGTTGGGATTTGGTAAGTATCATTTTCTTTTATGAGTATAAAAACGAATTCTATAGGGATTTATTTTTGACCCTTTTTATAACTCAGGGAGACACAGCACTGTATTACATCTATTGCATCCTTTTGTATTGACCTATTTTATTTACTGATTTCTCAAGTGGGGAAACTGACTAAATGATTTCACAAAGCTTTCTCTGTAATCAATAGTCATTTTTTAGGTTTATTCATGCTGCATTATAATTCTGGTAAATGACTGCAAAGCAGAAGATTGTAACAAAGGTACAAATATTGACAAAGCCAGGATAAAGTCACATCTTTACATCTCCAGAGTTTCAATAGAGCAGTAGATATAGTTATTTTTAAAATGAAAACGTATATTTCATAGAATATAAAAACTAAAATGATTACTTTAAAGGTGAGGTGTATCCAGATGTGTGCCTTTAATATGGCAAATGTTTCTGAATCTTCCTTTTATGGCATCACTAAGTGAAACAGAAACAATTTGGGCATATGAAGAAAGGGCGATGCGAAGAGATTTTTATCATTTTATTCTTTAAATTTGTCCCAAGTACTACTTGAAGCACGCACAGAAAAATACAGATGTGTCTTCCACATATATACTGAATGCCTTTCAGTGACAGGGCAAGGAGATAACATGCTTAATAGATTCAAAGAGAGATTTACCATTCTGAGCACGACGTCACTCTAATTATGTTTACTCTAATTGAAAGCAAGGTTTTTTGGAATCTGAAATTACTTTCAGAATTTTTTTTAAATAATGCAAGTGGATCAAATGTTGATTCACAAGCATTTCAATCTTTCAAAATGTATTGGAAAATTAAATGAAAAGTACAGTTTGGTACAAACAATGCCCCAGGGCAAAAAACAACTAACACTAGATTTTCCAGTCCAGCCATAACACAAATCAATTTGAGCACACTTCTACGGCCAGACTGCCAGATTGTTATGACTGCTAATTCACTCAATCAAAGAGTGCATTAGCACACCCGGCGCAAATAGCCTTAACAATGGAGTGCATTTCTCTACAATTCCAAGATATATCACAATGGAGAAGTAAAGAGGAAGATCATTTTTACATCTGCATATTCACTGATGGATTTGTTGCCTGAATAGAAATAAAAATGACTAAGATAAACTTCAGGTATAGGTTTATTAAAGAGCTATCAAAGTTTGGCAAATCTAGAAAGGTATCAGGGTACCAGAAGTTCACTGACTTTGTTAAACGTTTCTCAGGAGAGAGTCCAAAATTGATGTTTGCACTTCAGTAGTAAATCATTGAAGATGGAGAAATTATGCCAAGTAAGTCTCTTAAGCCTTTTTAACTCAGATGCACGGCCTCACCAATCAGCTCAGCAGATAAACCTCAACTACTTTAAGAGCAGACTTCCGAACGTCTACATTTCTCAGCCTCTGCTCTCCCCATCTGTTTCCCCAAACTGCTGACTTGTAGTTGCTCTCCCTTCTGTAGTTTCCCCTTTTACCCCCAACTCCCTCCCTTTTTGTAGGAGCAAGGAATGGGACCTTTATCTCCCTCCTGAGCAGAGAGCTTGGTGATAAATTACCCAAAGGACAGAGGTGGGGAGCTGAAGGTGAACACGAGGTAACTTGAAGCACTCCCACTCTACATTACAAACTTTGATTTTTAATAAAAGAGTAATTAAAATGGTTATAAATAACTATAACTAGTTTTACAGAATGGAAATTCAGGGATATATATATATACATATATATGTGTATATATATGCTTATTGAATGTATGGAATAATTATCTATTCCCATTTGCATTTACAGAGACTCACCTGCCATATGATACAATTTGGCAGGACCATTCCTTCCTCCCAACCCTCTATCCTCACCTCTTTTTCTCCTAGTTCAAAAAGAAGGTCACACAGGGCAGAAAATACTTTGCTGCTTATGGGTGTATGCTAAGAAATCTCTAAACTCAAGTAGGTAGAGAGAGAAAGAGAGAGAGAGATGTTGTAGGAAAGAGTAGTTACAAAAGACAAAAATCATCATGGAGTTGTTTTTCTGACTCTAAGCTGTGTCATTTTCACGACAAGCAGTCACATTCTGTGACACTTAGTTATACTTTCTTACAACTCACTTCCAAGTTAGTGTTCTTCATTCCATCTGTGGGAGTAATATTAGGGGTTGCCCAGCCATATATCTGATTTAGAAAACACAGTGAGATCTTTGGTTGTAAAAGGAAGAAGCAAAAAGAATGCTATAAGTTGAGATGAATTCCCTTCATCTTTAAAGTCAGGCCATTGTGAGAGGAATGGCAGACTATGTTGGAGTCAGGTCAAAAAGTCAGCAGATATTTAAATCCCTAGTGTTGTGGTAAATATTGAACCTACAATGCACCTTACCATATGTGACATTTTCTAATTGCCATATGTCTTTCTCTTTAAAGAGCCAAGATCAGTATTAAAGAATATGAGCTACTTAAGAGATTCATAACTGGGCCTGGGATTTAGTTCAGTGGTTCTACTGCCTGCCTCACAAGAGCGAGGTCCTAAGCTCGATCCCCAGTACAAACAAAGAGATACATAACTGTGAGTGGGGTGAGATGAAGACATATAATCTGTTGATGTATAAAAATGTTTAATATTAAAACCTAAATTACTGCATAAAATTTTGTAATGTTAGGAGCAACGTACTTAACTTGATTATAAAAGTATCTATTGATTCACTGTCTTCTTTGTTGTTGTCCTAACTTGTTATCTCGGTCTTTTTCTTTTTCTTTGCTTTATTAAGTAAAAGAAGAGATCATTACCCAGCAAATAGCCTATAAAAATTGTTCTATTTGAAATCAAAAATTTCAAGGATTGTTAGAAAAGAATAAACTGTTTGTTTATTTATTGCCATTCAGAACAAAGAGATTTTTTTAAAAGTTGAAAGAACAACAATTGCTACCTTCTAGCCCCAGATCTTGTATGTCAAGTTTCAGCCCAAAGCAAATTTTTACAACAAGTTATAAACCCCTGTAACAGAGGGTTTATTATAATGGAAGTGCTGACACAACCTTAACTATAGCGTTGTAAACGGCTATGCTATAATATCCATTAAGCAGAAAGAAAAATAAGCTGGCTGATCAATAATTTATACAAAGAGTACCAACTGCAGACATAATAACTGTAATGTTTGCAAAGCAATCTCTCTGCTCTCCAGGCTTAACAGTAAACGCAAACTAGCAATGCTGTTAATTTCTAACTCCTACAGATAAGAATACAAACAAATTACTTAAAATTATATTTTGCTCAACATTTAGCATGCCTCGATGGGATAAAATAAAATTTAATTATGATGCAACTCGTGCAGGATGCAAAGCTGTTTTGTTTTCCAGCACATTTTATTATGAAAGGACATTCATTTGGAACATCAATTATGGGGAAATAGTATGTTTCAGTGAGTTGACTTGGGTCAGGGAGGCTCTTCTAAGAGTTATTCAGACATGGAAACAGATTGACACTGTTTAACTTCAAAGAAAGTTACAGGGTTTTACAGAGCTACAACCTGAAATACAATACTGCATGCTCTGATCCCAGCGAACTGTCAGTAAAAACACACCTTGTCCTTAGAGTTCATGGGAAAAAGACATTGATTTGGAAAAATGTAGCTATCATTAGAATCCAGGGAGTCTGGGAGTACCTATTTAAAAGTGAGCCTTATTTGTGCAGAAACATGGTGTGTCATTTCTACCAAGTAAACGTGAATAATAAAGCATGGTATTATTTTAATTTCTGAGAAAATTTTTAAACCGTGTTTTAGTAGATGACTGACCATATTTATTGGTAGTATTTTTATAGGGTCTATGAATGTACAGTGCATTATTTTAACAATATTATCACCAATAGCTTTTAGAGCAAGACAAAGATTCTAGAGGAATTTTAAAAAATTGAAGAATCCCAAGTTACCTATGAGGCACACACAGGAGGTTGAACTAGATTGTACATTTGGGAGTTTCATATCTCCATTAGTGTCTTTGTCTGTTCATTTCCTGGTGGCAGAGTTAGGGGGAGGGAAATGTGGAACCAAGCAGAATGAAGAGACTTTGCTATCGGAGTTGTAAAATGGTGTATTACCCTGTAAGCAATTGCACTTGGAAAGGAACCAGTAATTTATATGAGAAGTGTTTAAGATTGCCTGCTCACCCAGTGATCCATGCCAGGTCAGTTCCAGTAATGCTAGAAAACAAAAGGAGGTGCATGTCACTGGCAAAGAGACACCTTATACGCCTTAGGAGCTTGTGAAGGGAAGCACTAAAATGCCATTTTCTCAAATGAACTGATCATTACCATTTAAAATCCTGAAGGCTGTGAGACTGGGGAGGAGAGAAAGAATTTTTCTTTTGACTTAACAGGACTCGGAACTATTGGTTTTAAGGGGGAGGTGTTTTGCTGTGATTGTCTTAGCCCTATACTTTGGCAATGGTTAAATCTCGAAACAAAGGTGTACCTTTAAACAATGAAATGGATGCAATACTTTCAAGAACTCATCTGGCTATTCTAAACTTAGAAATTAACTTTTTAAAGTTATCAGTACAAATCATAATGCAACCCTCTACTAATAATGATAAGTATGCCAGGCTCAAAATTGTTGTTAATTTTTTACCTGCATAAATTTCCGCAGACCAACTACTCCAGCTTTCATGTGGCGATAGTGTCACGTGTGAAAACACTGAAACACTTCCTAAGAATTCCTCCAGACTTTTATTCTTGCTCAGCATAATCCAAATACTAGTACAGTCTCAGAGTATACCTCCATAGGGGAGAGGTTGCGACATTGCCACCTTCTGGCATGAGTTTTTCACAAAACTTTAAAGTCATTTTAGCTTTGAACCAAAGTTCAATTCATTCACATGTCTAGCACAGCTGCAAAATCCACTTTTATAGAAATGATCATTTCTATAGAACATACAAAGTATAATTTCTGATTGGCTCAAGCTTAAGCATAACAAGGTATCTTTGCAGATTTATATAATAATTTTCACCCTGAACTCTGATGGGAAAGACACTTACCTATGCTTTTACGCTTGTTGATATGCCTTTCTGCAGCTGTTTATTTCTTTCTGATACCTGATACAATTCGTAGCATTTGCAAAGTGCTCAATAAATATTGGCTGGGCAATTAAAGCTCTTTCTATATTATGCCACCTATTTCCTTTGGCCCTAAACTGTATAAACTACTCATTCTCATATTATGCATCGTTTTATTCAGACCAGGATATGAAAGACTAACAAAATTTTAGATATACATATTCATTTATATTGTAATATACAGCTATTATAAGAATATTCTTCAGGCAAAAACTCAGAGATGCTAATAAGTGGGTCTCAAATAGTTGAAAAAGAAAATTTAGGGCCCTAATGAAGGCTTTTACTTGGAATCCATACAAATAGAATCTTCCTTTACTAGTCATCAGAAGAGCTATTAGGGACTCTTTGGTGCTGAAAGTACAAGTGAGAGTACATCCTAAAATGCTGCAGGAGATTGTGAGGAAAAAGAGATTTGTTTATGAAATTTTGCCTCCCAAGCATGAGTAAACATGTGGTATGTATCACAGCTTGTAAGTTTTTGCTTTAACATCACCATCATTTTAATGTATATAATATTCTCTGATATACAAAGAACGTTCATGTTTGTTTACCGAGTATGTGCTGGTTTTGAGGGTGCAAAGAAGAATAAGACATTCATCCTGATTTGACTTTATTATTCATCATCTCTGGGAATCTTTTTACCATAACCTCAATGAAATTTTGTACCAAAGAAGGCTAGAAGTCCGTCTAATCCTAGCATTACCAATCTTGCATTGGTGTTTCTGAGGCCATGACTGACACCACACATAGTTTCCTGATCTTCATGCTCTGAGTCAATCTCAGAAATAATACCAGAATAGAACTCTAGGCAGCCTCTCACCGTGAGTCCATCAAATTCATCCTTAAATATCACCCTCTTTCTTCTAAAAGAGGAATCTGACCATTAGCAATGTATGGCAGCTTCCTTCACACCTTGTTGGAGTCATTCACCCACCCACCCACATAACTGCCTCAAAGGAGACCTTTTTAAGACAAATCATTTTATTTCATTTTGTATAAAGGAATTGGAACAATGAAGGACTGGAATAGTTGGATCCAGACTCAACTTTCTCTGCCTGTTTCTCTCACCATAAGGTGAATGAATTTCTCTATGCTGAAATAAAGCCTCTGATATGTTCCCAGTGGTACTTAGATGTATGTGTTCCTGCACTATAATTTAACATAATGCGAATGGAGGATGATGCAAAAAAAAAAAAAAGGCCAAAACTTTTTGAAATACTGTTATTTCAGAGACAAGACTTGTGATCATGATAAATACTTCAGCAGCATATGATGAAAGTTAAACTGCAAAAACTCCTATGCCTTCCTAGCTTTTGTGCTTTCCTCTGATTTCCTTTGGTTAGAAAATGTCAGTATCCACCAGTAAAAGTCACCTGTTGCAGTGCTCTGCAAAATCAGGCATTAAAAGAGCAGTTGAGTATGTAAACATTACTTTTGCGTAGTTTCTTACCAGCCTCAATCTGCTTTTCCACAGGGGACTCTCCAGGCTCTTTCTCTGATTTTTCATCCTTATTTAAAGAGAGGTCACTTTCTACTTCTTTCCGAGGAGATGATTCAGGATCCCTGGCAGCTATTTCTAACAGAGCAATAGCAGGCCCTCCTGCTGCCCCATTTAAATTGTCTGAACTGCGTGGCTTTTTCATTTACTCTTCCTTTAGATTGAAGCTGCAAAGTAGGGAAGACTTGAATGGCCTTGTGTCTTCAAAGAAGTGCCTTGAGCTCTGGAATGTGACAAAGTGGGAGAAGTCACCTAACACCAGGAAATGTCAACAATGAGGCAGGAATGCCTGGGCAGGTGGATGGGATCTTTCTAGGCATTTTCTAGGACAAGGCAACCAACTCAGCTGAACAAAAACATAGGTCTTTTATCCACAAAAACTGATTTAACTTGATTTAAGAACACATTGATAATAGCATTAGCAGAAATGTAAGTATATACTTACAGGAAAGTTATTATGTTTTTATGTAAGTGATCTGATTGACAGATTAATTATAAGCATTACTAAAGAAGAATTTAAGTTTCCAATACTTTGAATATTTTTGTCCAAATAGGAGGCTTTATGCTTTGATTTAAAAAAGCATTAAAAAAAGACATAAGCTTAAACTAATTTTAATAGTTGAGATACATTTACACTTATAAATAAGGGTTACACTTATTTGTGGTATATTTCAACTTAAAGGAAGTAAAACATATTTTTAACTGCTATTTATGTCAATAGTAGCAATTAAAAGTTTAATTATTTCTCAACACAGAATAAAAAAGAAACTATAGAGTTAAAAACTTAAATCTGAGGATCTTCACTGTAAGTATAGTAGGTATTCGATGGCTCATCTGACTATGAAACAAGCAGTATTTTATATGCAAATGTAAACAAACTTTTGTCTTATTTTTCTTTTAACCTTAATATTCAAGAATAATCATCAGTGCTTTAGTTTTATTGCACAAAATGTTTTTTCTAATAAATCTGACTTCTATTGTTGAATTTCCAAAAGAAGCACCCTAATCAGGAATTGTCAAACATCCAAAAAAGTATTTATACACATGGGATTTATGTACAACTATGTTAATATTATTAGCTATCATAAAACATAAAACATCCCAGGGCTGGGGATTTACCTCAGTGGTGCTGCTGCCTGCCTTGCAAGTACAAGATCCTGAGTTCAATCCCAGGTACAAAAAAAAAAAAAAAAAAAAAAAAAACAAAAAAAAAAAAAAACAAAAAAAAAAAAAAACAAAAAAAAAAAAAAACAAAAAAAAAAAAAAACAAAAAAAAAAAAAAACAAAAAAAAAAAAAAACAAAAAAAAAAAAAAACAAAAAAAAAAAAAAACAAAAAAAAAAAAAAACAAAAAAAAAAAAAAACAAAAAAAAAAAAAAACAAAAAAAAAAAAAAACAAAAAAAAAAAAAAACAAAAAAAAAAAAAAACAAAAAAAAAAAAAAAAAAAAATCAAAAATCAAATTAAAATTAATGTCGTATTTGAAGTTCTTTAGATGTTTTGTTGACGAAATATTTAATGAAAATGTACTTATAATGTTACAGTATTACAATCTCTGAATATTAGTACTCAGATATCGTTTTCATAGTTTAGCTACACAGAAATGGTTTCAAAGAATTGTTTACACACAACACACAAACACACACAGCCCTTTTTTGGAATTTTCTAAATCACGTTTACTTTCTTTAGATTTGTATTCTATGACTCATTGTATCTTGGTTTCCAAAAAATATATAGTTTTTGTTTCCGTTTAAGTAATTTTAGTCTAAAAGCACTTACAGCAAAGATTTATGTCAACATTGTACCTTATTATCAGCCTTTGTTTTTCAATACAATGCTTTAAAAATATCCTCTGTTGTATAAAGGACATTGTTGCAAAAAGGCAGCTCAAAACTTGTCCTTCGCTTCCTTTCATTGATCTGTTGCCTCTTAGGCAATAGGAACAGCTGTCTCAGGCTCACCCACAAGCAAGCTGAACATAATAATAAGGTAGTGTTACTGGCCTGTATCTGTGAAGGATTAGACAGAGGGTGCCAGCTCTTTTTCATTAAAGATAAAATCACAAAGATACCGTAGAGGAGAAAACTGGCTTGTGAAAGCAAATGGTTCTGCCTTCAAGGGTTACTCATTTCTCTGGTACCCACTGAGTTTCTTTCCGTTGGGTTTCCAATAAGGTGAAGGTGCCCTCTGTAGGAGACTTCTAGTAAATGCTGCTTCTTTATATCTGGGTGACAACAGGCAGGTGTCTCCCTCCTCTCCAGTGTATAAATAAATAAACAAGCACAAAAATCTATGTAAACACAAGTTTGAACTCTGTAAATCTTAAGGGGAGAAAGGTAGAAAGACTGTGGTCATCTATGCAAATCTAGTGCCTTTCCAGAATGAGACACTGAACACCGAGAAAGATGTTCAGCACATTGGAGTTTGCTATTTACTGAAATGGTGGTAAGTAATGGAGTAGATAATACAAATTTAGAGATGTTGTCAAAAACAGAGAGACAGAATGCCTTGGCATAGTTGAGCGAGAGCTGGATGTAAACAGAAGAACCCCCACACCGAGTAACACATTCATCACCTAATAAATACACTTCCTGAAAGGTCTTCTTTTCTTCCCATCTTATAAAGGTTACCATAATGCAGATTCATTATCAGTCCCACTGGATAGCATAGAGCTCAGTAAGAAATTGCTTTTGTTAGCATGCTCATACAAAGAAATTAGCTATTTCATCAGATCTCTTGGGGTTATCTGAAATTTGGGGAATTCTCTCTGTCATTTAAAATGGATGTTAAAACCAATGCTAGCCCAGACTAAACTAGAGACAATCTCACAAATTAAACCTCTCTATCTGGAAGTTTCTTCATCATTCATTGGAAAAGTACAAGCAGAAATCACATTTGTTACAGACAGAAGGGATTTCATCAGTGATGATGCAATTACATGTATATTTATGTTTTAATAATCAGTCACTTTGGTTGCAAAAAAAATTAAAGTAGTGTACATTTAACAGTGTTTATGACTTAAGTTTTTGTATTTATATAGATTGTATATTCCTTAGATCATTATCCCTGAACTCATCTATTTACATTTTTTAGATTATGACTTGAGCCTTTATGGAATGTGTGTAGGAGAGTCCAGTCTCACCCGTCTTGCAAGTTAGGGGATGAACAAGTAGGCATGGTGTCATGAGAAGGAAGTATTGGCCACCTTCCCTCTGTATAATTGCATTTGTCTGACCATATCCGTTCGGACACCCTTTACTTTGTGAATTCGTGTCACATAGCACAGGTACATACCTTATTTTTTAAGCAATTACTATATAACAGGTACTGTGTGAAACCTCTCTATAAATGATCTCATTTAATCTGCATAACACCCTGAGAAAGGCAATTATTTGTACTTCAACACAAAAATGAGGAGCCTGAGACCTGAGAGGTTAAATCCCTCACCCAGTGTACCCCAGGGCCTGCCTTCTTTTCTACTGTATGTAATCCCTGCTGACTTAACTTATTTTCTCCCCTGTCTATTTTTATATTTGCAATTTAGTTGTGATCTTGTTTTCCTAATACAACCACCTGGTGAATCCCCAACCAACACCAACACAGCAATGTGCTATCCCGATGGATGGATGAGCCGCACTGAAGACTCTTCCATAGCTATGCAGATTGGAACACCTAATTACTCAGGACTCTTAGCTGCAGGCTTTAAAATTTAAGGTGGCTTATCCAAAAGGGGTTGAAGAAGATCACATCATCACATTAAGAGGAGGTCAAGGCAGATGTTTACATACCTAATCATATCATCTCCCAACTCTGAAGACACTCTTGTGAGAGTATCTTCTTCAATTTCTCAGCCTAGGTGCCACACAGCTAGAATCACAGCTCCTAGCAACAGTCACGCTTCCTGCCTCTAACGTCAGCACCGGATATAGACTGAGGTTTGCGTCTTTGGTATCCAAGGTCAGATATCCAAGCAAGGGCTTTCTTTGGATTAAGTTGGTGCAGATGTACACTTCTAGATGAAGAAACCGGTCCAGGAGTTATCAGGTACTGATTAAGAAAGTGTGGGATGCAGTCAGGAGCTTAGAGTTCAAAACCTGAGGTGCTTGTGACCTGGGACAAGTTTTACATCTCTGTGCCTCAATTCCTTTATCTAAATAAAAGGAGATAGTAGCAGGATGTGATAACTCCGGCATGTATTCCCAGCAGTGTGGGAGGCTGAAGCAGGAGGATCACAAGTTTGAGCTCAGCCTGGGCAATTTAGGAGGACACAACAAAGAAACAAAAAGAGTTGGAGATGTAGCTCAGTGTGAAGGTTCTGGTTTAAGCCCTAGTACCATACTAAATAAACAAATAAGTACATAGGAGATAATAGTATCTATTTCTTTGTGCTGTTATGATCATTAAAGGAGTTACTACACAGAACTTAGAATAGTGACTAGTTCTGAATGTTTTAACAACTTATCATTCAGGCCTTAGGACTGGCTTAATTTGAGTTAGATAGTCACAGCTTCATTTGGCCGGGGAGGAAAGGTAATCTAAATGCCAATCTTGAGGAACACTCTTACCATACATAGGCTAAGAAATTTTCTAGAAGGAAAAGATCTTCTTTTCCAAATAAAAGGATGAGGAGTACTAGAGAGACATATCACCAAATGATTACTCTACAACCATAAAAAAAATATGATCTCCTATATCCTTTGGACCATTCAACAGTTTTCTTATGTCTCTAATCAGCGCCATCCCTCCTTCTTAGTGATGATTCTAAAATTTCTTCAAATACTGGGCCCAACTCCTTAAATGCTAGCTCTGTGTTCACCGATGATAGTCCTTCTCCTATAGAAGGAGATTAAATCAGGTGTTTACTGGTTCTCAACACTTGTTGGACTTCATAGCTGACTACCATTCCCAGCCTGGCCCTTCACCCATGTGTATTATTTCCACATCCACCTAGGAACTTAAGAAGACCAGTGTGAATCTTAAACGTGGACCATGAAGTCTGCAAATTGAAACTTCAACAGCACCCTCTCCACCTCAGAGTGAAGTTCAAGTTAATATTGAGAAGATTTTCTCTCTCTTTTCTGTGTTTGTATTTCTATACTTTACAGGTATAATTTTTATGTTGGAAAGTCTAATGTGCTTGAAAGAATCAACAACTGGGATCTCATCTTATTGAAAAGCTTCTGCACTGCAAAAGAAACCATCAACAGAAATAAAGACAACCTACAATGTGGGAAAATATTTTTATCAACTGTTCCTCAGACAAAGGACTCTTATCTAGAATATATAAAGAACTAAAAAAAAAAAAATCAGCCTCCCCCAAATATAAAGACCCAATTCAAAAATAGGCATCTGAAATGAACAGACATTTCTCAGACAAAGAAGTAAAAGTAACAAATAAATATATGAAAAAATGTTCCACATCACTGGTCATTCGAGAGATGCAGATGAAAACAACACTGAGATTCCACCTCACCCTACAAAGAATGGCTGCTATCAAGAAATCACACAATAACAAATGTTGGCGAGGTTGTGGCGAGAAAGGAACCCTTCTCCACTGTCGGTGGGGGTGCAGACTGGGGCACCTACTATGGAAATCAATATGGAGATACCTCAAAGAGCTGGGACTAGAGGTTCCAATTTGACCCAGCCATCCCTCTTCTGGGTTATCTTTCCAAAAGAATTAAAAGAATCATATCACAGTGGTATATGTATACCTATGTTTATAGCGGCACAGTTTGTAATAGCTAAATGTTGGAAATAGCCCTTTTGCCCATTTGTTGGAGACTGGATATGGGAAAAGGAGAAAATGGAAACAAAGTTTTTGTAAATGGGGAGGGGAGAAGGGGGTGAAGAGAGGGCAGGGACAAGGGGAAAAAATGCAAACCAAGACCTGTCGTGTAAAGGTACAACGTCCCAATGATAAATGTAACTGTACTGTATACCTAAACTGTACCAATAAACTCAATAAAAAAGACCAAAACATGTACCAAAAAACTCAATGAGAGAAAAAAAAGAAAGCCTAATGTGCTAAATCTGTAAATAAACTGGTGCTACCCATACAGGGGAAATACTTCTATTGCTACTCTTGGACCTTGAACTTTCTTTTTGCTCTTAACGTTATTCATAAATTGCAGTTTTACTATGTGGCTTTCCTCACTGTTAAAAAGTTGATTTAGACTACATTTCCTTCATTGTTATATTTTTCATGTATTATATTGATTGGAATATGGGAGTTACTCACTATTCAGTAAATGAGAAATGACCCCTACTTGTAATACAAGTCAAGTCATGCTGTATGCCTGGGTTCATGGCTATGACTACTTCCTCCAATATGTATTTGCTTATTTAACTCTTTCTCACAATGAGGGCATCACTCCAAGAAAGATTCTTCCAACCAACACAAGAGCTGCTTATCTCATTCTTTTGCTCTCACATCACCTTGCACTTACCTCTATTTTTTTAATTGTTATCATTTAATGATAGTATCTTTCTTCAGTATTGGCAGAGAATATGTCTCCATAATCTTTGGATTTATAGCATTAAACATAAGTTAACCATATAAGAATCCTTGAGTTGATTTTTGTTTTTTTTTTAAAAATTAAGAAATCAATAAACTCCATGACCAAATATTAAATAAAGATGTTAAAAATAAATTATTTAAATGATTATACACATTCTTTAATAATTTTGCTGATAACCTGAGTCCAAGCCTTTTTCAACTTTTTATTACAGTATTTATTTTACTTTTATCTGGCTAAGAGTAATCCATTGTCTTATGAAATGTATGAAAATGATTGATTTTAGGGCCGGGGATTTAGCTCGGTGGTTCCGCTGCCTGCCTCACAAGTGCCAGGACCCGAGTTCAATCCCCAGTACCAAAAAAGAAAATGATTGATTTTAATTCCTTTTCATTTTAGTAATTCGAATTTTAAGTGAGTTTTTATTTTTTCATCTTACTAGCTAGTCAGTGGTGAATTTGTTCTGCACGACCCTAGAAAGCACAAATGTATATAAGAAATATTTGTTAATTTGATTGAATTTGAATAACTTTGAAGAAAGTATAATTTCAGAGACATTTAGAATATCTAGTCTACTGACTCAGTTAGCTATTTCTACATAAAAACTATAACCCATAATTTAGTGATCTAAACAAGTCACTGATTTAGCTCAGGTTTTGTGAGGAGGATGAAATGGATCTTCTGAGCTAGGTGGTGCTCTTGATAGTTGAATCACTATTTGGTGATTACAAGATGAACTTGATGCTTGGGCTGGAGTTGTACCAGGATGTTGTGTTGGTTGTGAGTATTTTTGAACATACAGTGTATGGGCATATGTGAATATTCTTTCAGGGCTATGAAATGAATTATGTCCCTCCTATATCCATATATTGAAGCCCTAACCTGCATTGTGACCACATTGGGAGATAAGGGTCTCAGGACTTAAGGTTAAATATGGTTGTAAAGATAGGGTCCTTACCTCATACAGTGAGTTTATAAGAATACCAAGCTATTCTCCCTCTCCTTTTCCTTTTCCCTCTCCTATTCTCACCAGCTCTTAGGCACCAAGAGAAGGCCATGGGAGAACTTAGTGAGTTGGAGGCCACTTGAAAGCCAGGAAGAGTGCCCGCCCAGACTCCTAATTGTCAAGCACTTGGATCTTGGACTTCTTAAATTCCGGAAATGTGGGAAATAAATTTCTATTGTTTAATTTATCAAGTTTATGCTGTTTTGCTAAGGCAGCCTGAGCAGACTAAATGACCAAAGCATATACCCAGGAGTGGACCTGATAATAGGTTACAAATATCTTCAAACTTATTAGGTAGGGTAAAATTGTTTCCTAAATCATAGGAATTTACACTTCAAAATCTGTCCCATATTCTTCCTAGCATCTGATATTACAAAACCCTTGAATTTTTGCTATCAAGGTAGATACGAAATAGAAACCAGTTGCAGCTTTAATTTATACTTCTCTATAATAAGATTGAGAATTTTTTCATGTTTTTGGCCATACAAATGCTCTTCTGTCAAGTGTGTTCTTGTACCCATTATAAGCTGCACCATTTATATTCTTCTTTCTGATATGTGAAACTTACGTATTTTGAACACTAACTACTTGGTAGTTATATGTGTTAGAAATTTGTTCCTGCAGTCTGTGTCTTATATTTCCACATTCTTTGTGAGAGTCTTTGATGAATAGAGGTTCCTAATTTTTTATTCCAGGTATGAGGTATTAAACTCAGGACCTTGTGTTTGCAAGGCAGGTGGGGCGACCACTGAGATACACACATCTGGCCCTGGGTTCTTAATTTTAATGTGGTAAAATGCTTGCTTTCTCTCTTGATACCTCTTTTTTTGTTTTAAAAATAATTTTTATTTTTTTAAAGTTAATGTATGTATTACAGGAAACAAAAGCACAAGAACAGTCATTCTCAATCATAAGGAGCTTAGCTGAAGTGTTCTTTTAGGTTCTGAGTGTACATATATGTCATGCCACTTTCTTGATACCTCTTTTTAGTGTCTTGCATAAGATGTTTCTCTCTCCTAAAACATATAGTGCACTTTAGAATTTTTTTCAGAAATTTTATCTTTTACTTTACACATTACAGTTTTTGATAACAGATTTTGAATTAGTAAGTTGAACAGCAGAGAAGAAAGCATAGAAGGAGGAGGGGAAAAGGTCCTCAACATAACAGTATGGCGAACAGGGGCCAGGGAAGCAACAGCACACAACACTTCTCCACCCAGCAAAATCATTGCAGACCATGACATCAAGAGTGCTTAAGCTGAGGAATCTCTGAAGTAGTGTTTGTATTTTTTTTTTAAAGACACAATCAGTATTCTTAAGTACAACTATACATGTTTAAAAAATATATGTTTTACAATTGTGGGTGTAGTTGGCTTCTGTATTCTGCGTGCTTCTTTTAGTTAATTTTGTTAAGTTTGTGGTTCAAACCTTTCAAAATCTTACTTATTTTTTGATTATATGATTTATTATTATTGAGAGCTGTATTTAAATTTCCTGGTATGTGAATTTGTCTAGAGCTCCTTATAGTTTTGACAATTCTAACTTAAAAATAATTTGAGGTTATATTTTTAGGCAATACAAGACTAGAATTTTTATGTCTATTGCAATATTTATCATTTTGAGAGATTCTTACTCTCACTAATGTATTTTAAGCTTATTTTGCCTAATCTAGTTTATAAACACATTTGACTTCTTTGTTTTAGTATAAATCTGCTGTAGCCCTTGCCTTCCATTTATTTTAATCTTATCAGTGTCATTAAATTTTAGGGTTTTTCCTTTAAGCCACTTGGAGCTTATTTATTTTAAATAGGTTAGAAACTTGTAGTTTAAATAAGTTAGTTTATTTACAAATATATGAAATCACTAATATTTTCATATTTCTTTCTGTCATGTTTTTATTTTTATTTGTGTTTTTAAACTTTTTAAAAATATATACTTTGTTTCTTGTATTTCCTTTTCTCACCTTTTAATGTCCTGAATCAACTAGCACTTATTGTGGTTGCAACAAAATGTTATCATTTTTTATTATTGTTTCTAATTAAAACTGCCGTTTTATTTATTCTAAAGAGGAGTCTTGAAATTGGAGCTAAAATTTATCTGGATATTTAAACTTCTCCAGGCTAAAGTAGACTTCAGCACTCTGCTTTTACCTCAACTCTCTTTATTCATTCAGTTATCCATCTCAGAACTTCTTAATTTCTCACTAGCTAACGTGTGTATTTAAGGCAATATACATATTCAGAATTTTTAGTTGCTCTCAAAGGAGTTGACTTGAGTACTTGACCCTCAATCCTCCCAGAGATAGATGTTAAGATGGACATTTATATGTAACCTCTGAAGTTTTAATGGTTTAACCAAATGCATGAATTTTGAAATGCCCCAGGGTCTGATTCTTTGAAATATGGAAAGGAAATCCAATTTAAATGACTTTTCCAAGTGTATATACCAACATATTTGAAATTAAATCCAGTTTGCTGTCTCTCTCTTTTTGAGAAAGAGTCTCACTCAGTCACTAAATTGCCCAGGCACTTGAATTTGTGATCTATCTCAGTTTTTCAGAGTTTTAGGATTATAGGTGTATACCATATTACCCAACAGAATCCAGCTTCCAGCTTTTTGTATGGCTATGACTTCCATACTAATGCTTTGCCTATTTTAACTGCAGAAATATAATTAATAGAATGTTGTTCAAGATTTTCTACTACAATTAAGCCAAGTAAATTATTTGATTTATGTATAATTTTTATTTCTACTATATTAGAAAAAAGTGTTTGTTCCTATGATAGAAATAGGGATTAAAAGCACCAATTAAGTAGATATTTATTTGTAGAGACAAACTCTGCCTTCTCAGATGTTTAGTTTTCTTATCACATGACAACAAGAAAATAAATGAGAGTCCTCTTCTGTGTTCACTATGCCATTTACTATGCCATTGTCTCCCAAGATTTATAAATTAGGCAATTAAAATTTGTGTGGTCAAGCTTTATTTGTATTAAAGAAATAGGTACCTAGTTGAAATACTGAACCTGAAAATTGTCAATGTGATTTTTTTCTAATTTGGGAATATTTGCATTATACTCACAGGCTGAGACAAGAGTCATACTGTGGTGGACCTGCCTGTGTGCCTTCACGTCACACCCCTAACTTCCCAGAATGACTTTAGAATAATAGCCTAGATACTTTAGGGTAAGCTGAGTTCTCTTCAGAGACAAGCCTTCATTGCCTCAAGCTGGTGAGCACGTTCACTTGGTTTTATGGTCATCTTCATTGATCATATATGACCTGAAAATGACCTGAGATGACCTGAAAAAAAGCAGTTATTTATTTAGAATGCTGAGACACTTTCTCTGCAGTTGAGAGTGGAGGAATGTTGTCCCATTGTGCTTCGGCAGATGTTTCTAGGTTATGTTGGAAAGGGCATCAAACTGAAGTAGATATCCTGGAAAGCAGAACAGAAAGAAAGACTCATCACTAAATCTGACTGCTGTGGCAGCTGTCCTACGTCTGGAGTTCTAATTATTGTTGCTAATAATCCCATTTGGTTATTTATGCCATTTGACTTTACTTTCTTAATTTCACAGCACAAAAAAAAATTCAACTCACAGAAACGTTAAGAAAAAAGCAAAATAGAATGAAAACAAGACTGTACAGTATTTGAGTATCCATGCTTTGCAAAAGTTGGACACTTAAGTCCTCTTACAAGTAGGTTTCATGATTAAATAACTTACTATCTTTTCAAAAACATACTAAATGGATCAACATAACAGCAAATTTCCTTACACGATTCACAATTAGAAGCCGAGTATCAGTCACTATTATATTCTGGTTACATTAGTAACATTGCATTTAGAAATGTAAACTTTTCTTGTTTACTTTAAGTATATTCCCTCAGGAAACAATTCCTTTTTTATTCCACATGAAAAGTGTCCATAAGCAATTCTGTGGGAGATAAGCAAATTCCAGAGACAAAGTGAGTCTGTTTGGCTTGTATCTAGATGTTCCCCCAAAGTCTTATGCTGTCATGGTTGGGACATTTTCAGAGGTGGCTGGATCTGAGGTGTGTGAGGCTGGGATCAAGGATGTGATGCTGAGATTGATTCATGGTGCATTGCTAGGATGAAGGCTGCCCCACACTAGGTGTGAGTGATAACCCGAGGATGGGCAGCCTGGGTGAGATATAAGAGAGAAAAAGAGGCCTGATGCTTGTTGTTTGCTTCTTGCTGCCTTACTGCATTCTGCCTTCTGTCTGACATGAACTGTTTCTCCTTTACGTTGTCCCTCTGACATTCCATCCTGCTTTGGAGCCAGTCAGCTATGAACTGAAACCTCTATAAACTGTGAGCCAAATAAATATTTCCTCCTTTAACTTTGGGTGTTGGTTATTTCATCTGAACAATGAAAAAAGTAACTATCAGAGAGTCTAAACTGGACCTAGTTTACCCTAATGGCCAGTAATATTAGGGTAGTTGTTTTATTTTTTTAAAATGAGAGGCAGGTTCTGGGCTCAGCTGTACTGGTATTTCGTAGCAAGTACAAGGCCATGGGATCATCTTAGCACCACACACACACAAAAAAAACTGAAAAATCAGCAGGAAATGCAAGTAGTATATGACTCTGCTTAAAAGTAGGCAAATCCATAGGGATGGAATTTAGAAAAGAGGTTACAAAACACTGGGACAGGTGGATGTTATGACTTGTGTCTAAATGTCACCTCAAAGCCTCAAGCAGTCATAGGTGGGTCTTTTTCAGAGGTAGCTGAATCTAGAGTGGGTGACTGATTCATGGTACAATGCTAAGATTAAGAGTGCTAGAATTAAGGGTGGATGATTACTAAATCAGTCCACTGATTGGTTTGGCTCTTCCTTAATCCGTGTTACCTGGATATCATATAAGGGACAGAAAGGGACTTGTCCTGTTCCTTGCTTGCTTGCTGTGCTACCTTCTGCCTGCCACAAACTGATTTTCCTCTGTGATGCCTGTCTGCCATTCACCTTGTCTTGGAGCCAGCTGATTGTGAATGAAACCCCTACAAACTGTGAGCTAAAGAAAGCTTCCCTCTCCCTTAACTTTGGGTGGCAGGTACCTTGTTGAAACAATGAGAGAAAAACAACAAAAACAGGAGATATGAGAGGTTACTGTCTGCTGGGGGTTGGTTTTTACTTGGGAAGGTCAAAAAAGTTCCAGATGGATAGTGGAAACAGGTGTACAATGTTATGAATGTACTTAATGCTGCTGAATTATACACTAGAAACTGTTTAAAGGGCAAATTTCATGATATGTATATTTTGCCTTAATAAATAAAAGCCATCTTTAAATAACTCAAAGTTTGGTGCACAAATTCAATTTTAATTGATTTTGTTTTTCTAAAAAATTGTAAAAAAACAAAATAATAAGAACCAAGATATGTCACATACAAGATCCCAATGATGAATATAACTGTACTGTATACCTAAAATGTACCAATAAAAATATATTTTAAAAAATTGTAAAAAACAAACAAAAATAACTGAGAATAACTCTTCAAAGCTGTCACATACAAGATCCCAATGATGAATATAACTGTACTGTATACCTAAAATGTACCAATAAAAAATATATTTTAAAAAATTGTAAAAAACAAACAAAAATAACTGAGAATAACTCTTCAAAGAATTTCCATGACCTAGCACTCTGCATGAAAGCAAACTTGATCTCCATTTTCTTCAAAATATCTTGTAAACCAATGAAGTCTAAGAATAAGTGAGATGAAAATTTGTAATCTTGACCATTTTCCCAAGATGTAATTCAATAAATGTCATTTTCAGAGTTCACAGATCAAATTCTCCTGATGTAGTAGAAATTGAGTTCTTTTTCTCTTTTTGATTTAAATAAACTATTGAGATATTTTCCTTTACTTCTTTTATTATGGGCACCTTATCTATAACAAATGATCTCAGTTTGCCACATTTAAACTAAATCTCTCAATTTTCTTACCCAGTAACTGATTATTTCACATTTGCTGAAATATGTTAGTTAATTAGGGTTCAATTTATTTTTCTTATGTCTAAAAATTCCTGGCCTATCACATTTGTTTTGTGATGCACAAACAAGACACAATTATGTTAAAGTATATAGCTTTCTCTTTCCAATCACTCAGATTAACAAGAAAAGCAATGATTAAAAAAAAAAAAGACTTGTAGAGACCATGTATGATCAAAAAGTAAGATGAATGCTTGAATACCCTTAAAAATATATTATAGTAAAAGACACATTGCCATTAACTGCCCTCGAAATACCCTCCCTCCCCTCACACACACTTTAAGCACACATATTCAATCTTGCTTTCCATTTTCTGAAGCAGTTGTAGAAATCCTCTTTCATATCTTTATTTACACTGTCCTGGCTTTCTCCATTTCCTGAATCATTTCAAGACATTCACCAGTCATTTTGACTTTGGGGAAAAGCCAGAAATCATCCAGTGCCATTTATGGTGAATAGGGTAGACAAGGACATACTGCAAAATGTTTACAAGTGTGCCTTTCTAGTGGATGGCAGTTGGCAGCAGCATTCACTGTATTTTTACCACAATGGTAAAGACATTCAGTGAAGAAGACCTGAAGAACTGCCTTAGAAAGTAAACAGAATGAAGGGATGAGTGTGCTCAAGGCAAGGGGGAGTTGTTTTGAGAAAAATTAATGGCAGTATATCTGTTACTCTAATAAACTATTTTTATTTGCACATTCACTGAATATTTTATTCATACCTCATGTTTTTCACACAAGGTCTACATTAATCATACTATTCTATAATGTGAATTCAAAAGAAGGGAACACTGGATCATAAAATCCAAAATATTTAAATATAGAATAGTTCCTTCAACCACTGAGAATTATTTAATTAGAAATATTAAATTATTTAATTAGAAATATAACCCTTAATTAGAAATATTCTATATACATGCAAGTTTATAGTATTTACACTCTCTCCATTCCCCATTTTTAGATTCTTAAAAATGCAAGTAAGCTTACAGGTAAGTTTTTTATTAGTTTTGATTAGCCTGTGCCATTTTATCTCTGCTGCACCTAAGGCTTTTCCTGTGAAATTCTTAAAGTCCTATCCTATAACCTCAAACCCCTCCACACTTATTCTCTCTAGTATGCCATGTAGTCTTCTGTAAAAGATGGATACAAGTTCAGAGATTATGAGAAGACAGGACACTGAACCCTTCAAACCTCTGAACAATGAGTTTTGCTTCTTCCAGGAGTGACTGCTTGGAGTACATGCACCCTGTTTTAGCAGTGCGTTCATCTCAGTGCTAAGTATCTCCATGAAACTTCTGGGTAAATGAATCACTGGAGTACCATTGATTTATGAAATAGAGCCTCAGCATTAGACATATTTTTAAGTTAAATGTTAAGTGTCACGAATAAAAATTCAGAAACAGATTCCTGACTCATGTATCACAGTAAACTAAATTAAAAACAAGCACATGGCTCAGTGGTTCTGCCACTTGCCTTACAAGCATAAGGTCTTAGTTCAATCCCTGGTACAAAAAATAGATGAAGAAGAAGGAAGAAGAAGATTTAAAAGAAAAGAAAAGAAAAGAAAAGAAAAGAAAAGAGAAGAAAAGAAAAGAAAAGAAAAGAAAAGAAGAGAAAAGAAAAGAAAAGAAAAGAAAAGAAAAGAAAAGAAAAGAAAAGAAAAGAAAAGAAAAGAAGCAGAGCATTGGAAGCCAATCTCTCTGCCGGGGATTTAGCTCAGTGGCACTGCCACCTGTCTTGCAAACACAGGGTCCCAAGTTCAACCCCCGTACCTAAACAAAAACAATCATGAAGCTCATTTTATTTTTAAAAAAAAAAGAAAAGAAAAGAAAAGAAAAGAAAAGAAAAGAAAAGAAAAGAAAAGAAAAGAAAAGAAGCAGAGCATTGGAAGCCAATCTCTCTGCCGGGGATTTAGCTCAGTGGCACTGCCACCTGTCTTGCAAACACAGGGTCCCAAGTTCAACCCCCGTACCTAAACAAAAACAATCATGAAGCTCATTTTATTTTTAAAAAATCATTTTATTTTAAAACATTTCATATGTAACCCATAGTGCACATCCACCATAGAATCTGTAGGACAATAGAATTTAATATCTCAGTAACCAAAACTATTACCCCATCATAATAACACTTTACGCTGACCAAGTACCTTTCATCCAGGTATCTCAAAGCCTTTCCTAAATGTTAATTAATTTTCCTACCACTTCCAGCAGGTAGGTAAGTATCATTATCCCCATTCCCCTGGTTAGGAAATAGACATTGAGGTTGTGACAATCTCCAGTCCACTATGGACAGCTGTCACATTCTGAGGGTAAGGGCTTAGTAAATAAAATTCCTCCTGTTCCTTCATCTTTCATTACTTTACATTCATTCAAGGAATGCTGAGTTTCAAGACAGTTGTTTTAAAACTGTCAATGTATTCTAGTATTATTTAATATTTAGTATTATTAAATTTATTAATAATATATGAAATTCTCCAATGAAACTAGTAAAAATAGGACCACAGGAATGGGATAGCAAGAGAACATGTCCCTGATGTTATCTTCTAAAGCTTTCTTCCCTAAATGTCACAACAAATAGGAATAAAGACTATAATCATTTTGTACTTGCAATACCTATTCCCTAGGTTTTCATAATTATGCTGTATCACTGTTTTAACTTTATATGTGTGTTCTATTAATCTGTGGTGTCTCACATGGAAAAGTTCAGCTCTCTGGATCATTCATTTTCTTGTAAAGTGGGATGTGGTAGATAAAAATGGAAAATATCTGCATTCATTCTTCTTACAAATATGATGCTAAAAATTTAAACACAAATTTACACAGAAGTAAAAACAATCAGTCTTGGGCTTCTGGGATGAAGTTTTGTTTTTTTTCTCTCTCTCTCTCTGTCTTGATATTCTGGTTACTACTTAATTTTATGCCTTTTCTAGGTGCTTTCTTCTGTTTTCCAGTTTTATGGAGTAATTTTTTTCCCTTTAGTTGTGGATAGTTATTGTGAATAAACACCCATTACAAATATGACATTGCTCACTGTATTCAATTACACAACACAAAATGCACACATATATGCAATTAAGTATGAGATAGAATTTTGGGAGTCAGATAATTATGTGCCAGACAAAAATTTATAGTTCTATAAGAGTATAGACAGTGTCATGGATATTCAAATCCTATAAACCAATTCAGAACTTGTTATGTTAATGGTTTATGAATGCTAATTATAGAGTGTGAGATCTGCTAATGTTAAGTTAGAGTCTAATAAATAGATACTGTGAAGTTTAGTTCCAGAACATCTACTTATCCACGTCTAGAAACCTAGTAGAACTGGCAGATAAAAGTGAGCTATATTTATTGTTCCATTAATTTACCAAGATCCTAAGGCTTCAAATAAATTTAGTCTTATATAAAGTATGTAAATCTTGTGTTATAAAATTTTATCATGCTTTCTACTTTTTGAACATCCTGGCCATATTGAAATAAATCTCGTCTCTTGTCCGCTTCGTAGTTTTCTTATTTTTGCTTATATTTTATCCAAACTCTTGTTATCTCATTTCCTAAAGACTCACTACCAATCAGCCTGCTTGAGATTATCTTCCACTGGTCATTATGGATCTGCACCATATTTAGCCCTTTTAGTTCTTAGATTTTAGCCCGATTTAAGTTGTTTTTTTAAACTCCAACGATACTGTTTATTTAGACTGCCATAATCATTAATGTATCTCTTGTATTTAAAAAGGAACCTACTTTGAAAGACACAACTGCCATTTTGCTCTAATTGATAAATCTTTTCAAATTATTATTATATAGATAATAGTAATTTTTGCCTTAATATCTTCATTTTTCTAGACATTCTATTTCTGAGCACTACATATTTTCCTGTATCATCCCCAGTGCATATCAGGTGTATATTTCCTATGCTTCCAATTAGGTCCAGAATGTCTCTTTCCAACTCTTCCCTTTAAATACTGTTTCCCACATCTGACACCTTTGGTCAAATGATCCCTGGAGTCACTACTAGCAAATTCAGCTCATCTCCCTCACCCTGCACTCCCGGTTAGAGACAGAGCCAGACACGCAGGCGGAGGGGCCCCGGGCAATCTTTCCAGCCTCCCACAAAATAATTATTGAGTAATCACTCAGGGCAAGGATTAAGTTGTTTGAGGTTACGAGGAACAAGAAAGGGTGGACAGAGAATAATTTGGTTCTGTTGAAAGCTTTCCTGAGATAATAATTTGACATATTTCCTTTGGTGGAATATGGTACACTCTAGGAACAAAGACTTCAAGAGCTAAAATATTCATATTTAAAAACAAAGTTAAACTTTGATAAAGTTGTCTTAATACCACCTAATTTAAGATTGGCAGATAGCAGGAGTGAATCTTTTTTTTTTCCTTTTTATTGAGTTTATTGGTACAATCTAGGTCTACAATACAGTTACATTCATTACTGGGACCCTGTACCTTTACATGACAGGTCTTGGTTCTCATTTTTTCCCCTTGTCCCTGCCCTCCCTTCCCCCTCTGTTCCCCTCCCCATTAACAAACTCTTTATTTCCATTTTTTCATTTTCTCATATTTTTTCTTTTCCCTTATTTCCTTGCCCTTACCTTTCCCCCTTTCCCTACACCTTTAGCCCTTTTCTTCCTATTTCACAATGTCAATTATTTCATTAGGATCTTATGTACTATTATAGTTTATCACACCAGAGAAACTATTCGGTATTTATACACGTGTGACTTATTTATTTCACTTAGGAGTATATCCTCAATATGTATCCATTTTCCTATGAATGACTCTAATTTCTCATTCTTTATGGCTCAGTAGTATTCCACTATATAGACAAACCACATCTTCTTTATCCAGTTACTAACAGATGGGCAGATGGGCTGTTTCCAAGTTTTAGCTATTACAAACTGTGCCGCTATAAACATTGGTGCACATATATCACTGTGGTATGATTCTTTTAAATCTTTTGGAAAGATACCCATCAGAGGGATGGCTGGGTCAAATGGAACCTCTAAACCTAGCTTTTTGTGGTATCTCCATATTGATTCCACAGTGGTTGCACCAGTTTGCACTCCCACCAACAATGGAGAAGGGTTCCTTTCTCCCCACAACCCCACCAACATTTGTCATTGTGTGATTTCTCAATAGCAGCCATTCTTTGAGGAGTGAGGTGAAATCTCAGTGTTGTTTTCATCTGCATCTCTCGAATGACCAGTGATATGGAGCATTTTTTCATATATTTACTTTCTGCTTTTACTTCTTTGTCTGAGAAATGTCTGTTCATTTCAGATGTCCATTTTTGAATTGAGACTTTATATTTGGGGGGTGGGGATGATTGTTTTGAGTTCTTTATAGTCCTTTGTATGAGGAGCAGCTGGT
>NW_022900918.1:8982762-9022379 GCF_012274545.1 Fukomys damarensis
TTTTTCCCACATTGTAGGTTGTCTCTTAGTTCTGTTGATGGTTTCTTTTGCAGTGCAGAAGCTTTTCAATAAGATGAGATCCCAGTTGTTGATTCCTTCTGCTAGTTCCCATGCTACTGAAGACTTGTTCATAAAGTCTTTTCCTATGCCAATGTCTTCAAGAGTTCTACCTAATTTATCTTTCAGCAAGTTTAGTGTTTCTGTTTTAATATTTAGATCCTTAATCCATTTTTATTTTAATTTAGTGCATGGTGAAAGATAAGGGTCTAGTTTTAATCTTTGGCATGTTGAGATCCAGTTTTTCCAACACCATTTATTAAAGAGGCTATCTTTCCTCCAGTGGGGATGTTCAGCTCCTTTGTTGAAGATGAGGTAGCTGAGTACATCTGGAGTTGTTTCTGTAGCTTCCAGTCTTTTCCACTGATCCTCAGGCCTGTTTCTTTGCTAGTAGTATGCTGTTTTTATCACAGTGGCTTTGTAGTATAGTTTCAGAATGGGAATTGTTATACCCGCTGCTATGTGTCTGTTGCCTAGGATGACTTTTGCTATTCTAGGTCTCTTATGGTTCCAAATGAATTTTTGGATTCTTCTTTCTAGTTCTGTGAGGTATAGTGTTGAAATATCAACTGGCATTGCACTGAATCTGTATAGCAGTTTTGGTAGTATGGCCATTTTCACTATGTTGATTCTTCATACCCAGGAGCTGGGGATATCTTTCCATTTTCTTACATCCTCTTTGATATCTTTTTTCAGAGTGCTGTAGTTTTCAGTGTAGAGGTCTTTTGCTTATTTTGTTAGATTGATTTCCAGATACTTCATTTTTTGGGTGTTACTGTGAAAGGAATTGTTTCCCTAATTTCTCTTTCAGTGAGTCTGTTATTTGTGCACAAGAAGGCTATTGATTTTTGGGTGTTGACCTTGTATCCAGCTACTCTGCTAAAAATATCTATTAAGTCAAAAGTCTGTTGGTGGAGTTTTTGAGTCTTCAATGTAGAGTATCAGATCATCAGCAAATAATGACAATTTAACTTCTTCCTTTCCTATCTTTATTGCTTTAATTTCTTTCTCTTCTCTAATTGCTATGGCTAATGTTTCCAGAACTATATCAAAGAGGAGTGGTAATAGTGGGCATCATCTTATTCCTGATTTTAACGTGAAGGTTTTCAGTTTTGGGCCATTTAATATGATGTTGGCTGTTGTTTTCTCATAGATAGTCTTTATTAATTTGAAATATAGACCATCTATTCCAATTTTTTGCAGAGTTTTTTTCATGAATGGGTGTTGAATTTTGTCAAATGCTTTTTCTGCATCTATTGAGAGGACCATGTGTTCTTGTCCTTGACTTTGTTAATGTAGTGTATTACATTTATTGATTTGCATATGTCGAACCATCCTTTCATCCCTGGAATAAATCTGACTTGGTCGGGATGTATGATCTTCTTGATGATCCTCTGTATTTTGTTTGCTAGTATCTTATTGAGGATTTTTGCATCTGTATTCATTAAGGAGATTGGCCTGTAGTTCTCTTTTTTAGTTGGATCTTTCCCTGGTTTGGGAATCAAAGTGATACTTGCTTCCAGAAATGAATTTGGAAGTATAGCTTCCCTTTCAATTTCATTGAAAAGTCTGCAGAATAATGGCAATAGTTCTTCTCTAAATGTCATGTAAAATTCAGCAGTGAATCGATCAGGACCTGGGCTTTTCTTTGTTGGTAAGCTTTTAATTACATTTTCAATTTCACTGATTTTAATTGGGATGTTTAAAATGTTTTATCTTCTTTGTTCAATTTTGGTAATTCATAAGTATCTAGAAATCTGTCCATTTCTTCTGTGTTTTCCATTTTCTTAGAGTACAGGTTCTCATAGTAGGTATTAATGATCCTCTGGATTTCTGTAGGATCTGTTGTGACTTCGCCCTTTTCATTCCTGATTGCATGAATCTGAGCCTTTTCTTTCCTTTTTTTGATACGATTTGCTAAGGGTTTATCAATTTTATTTATTTTTGTATTAATGATCCTCTGGATTTCTGTGGGATCTGTTGTGACTTCTCCTTTTTCATTCCTGATTGCATGAATCGGAGCCTTTTCTTTCCCTTTTTTGATAAGATTTGCTAAGGGTATATCAATTTTATTTATTCTTTCAAAAAAACAACTCTTTGATTCATTTATTTTTTTGTATAGTTTTTTTAGTTTCCATTGCACTGATTTCTGCTCATCCTCTGGATTTCTGTGGGATCTGTTGTGACTTCTCCTTTTTCATTCCTGATTGCATGAATCGGAGCCTTTTCTTTCCCTTTTTTGATAAGATTTGCTAAGGGTATATCAATTTTATTTATTCTTTCAAAAAAACAACTCTTTGATTCATTTATTTTTTTGTATAGTTTTTTTAGTTTCCATTGCACTGATTTCTGCTCTAATCTTTATAATTTCCTCTCTTGTTCCAGCTTTAGGTTTTTCTTGCTCTTGGTTTTCTAGGAGTCTAAGAGTCATCATTACATTGTTTATTTGAGCTTGCTCTGTTTTCCTAATGTGGGCATTCAGTGCTATGAATTTTCCATGTAGAACTGCTTTCATTGTGTACCATAGATTTATGTATGTTGTATTGGCATTTTCATTTATTTGTAAAAACTGTCTGATTTCTTCTTTAATTTCCTCTATGATCCATTGATTGTTCAGGAGAGTGTTGTTCAATTTCCATGTGTTTTTGAAGTTCCTATGGTTTCTTATGCTATTGATCTCCAGCTTTATTGCACTGTGATCTGATGGTATACAGGGAATAGCTTCAATTCTTTTGCATTTATTCAAACCTGTTTTGTGACCTAGTATGTGATCTATCTTGGAGAATGACCCATGTGCAGCTGAAAAGAATGTGTATTCTGATTTTGTGGGGTGGAACACTCTACAGAAGTCTAATAAGTCCATGCGTTCAAAAGTTTGGTTCAGTTCTTTTATTTCATTGTTGATTTTTTGCCTAGATGGTTTGTCTATTTGTGATACTGGGGTATTTAGATCCCCCACTACAATTGTATTAGTGCTTATTTGGTTTTTCATGTTACTTAATATTTGTTTTATATAGTTGGGGGCATTTATATTTGGTGCATATATGTTTATGATTGTCATTTCTTCCTCTTGGATTGTTCCCTTTACAAGGATGTAGTGGCCTTCTTTGTCTCTCTTAATCAGTCTTCTTTTGAAATTTACTTTGTCTGCAAATAAGTTTGCTACCCCTGCTTTTTTCTGGGCTCCTGTAGCATGGAGAATTGTTTTCCATCCTTTCACTTTCAGTCTATGGGCTTCTTTTTGCACTAGGTGTGTTTCTTGTATACAACATATTGTTGGGTTTTGCTTCGTAATCCATTCTGCCCATCTATTTCTCTTGATTGGTGAATTTAGGCCATTCACATTGATGGTTATAACTGATATGTATTGATTTATTATTGTCATGTTATTGTCCTTTTGTTGACTCTTTTTAATTTTTTGTCTTCTCCTTTTAGTTCTTGCCTTGGCTATTTTATTTGTTCTGTTGGGCCTCATGGTATTGTGATCTTCATTGTCTTTTTCTAGGATGTTGTTTGAAATTCCTTGTAGTGCTGCTTTAGTATTCATGAAGTTTCTCAAGTGTTCTTTCTCATGGAAGTATCTTATTTCTCCATTCATTTTGAAAGAGAATTTTGCAGAATTCATCAGTCTTGGGTGTAGGTTGTTTTCTTTTAGGACTTGAAATACCTCACTCCAGTCTCTCCTTGACCTGAGGGTTTGTATTGAAAAGTCTGCTGTGATTCAGATGGGCTTTCCTTTGCATGTGATTTGTTTCTTTTCTCTTACTGCTTGTAATGTTTTTGTTCTTCTGTTGGGTTTCTGAGATCTTGATTATTATATGTCTAGGTGTAGATTTTTTTCTTTTTTTTAAATCATGGCTAGTTGCAGTCCTATATGCCTTGCTTATATGTATGTCAAATTCTTCCCCTCTGTTTGGGAAGTTTTCTGTCATTAATTCTGTGAACAGCTTTTTTAACTAATTTGCATTTTTTTCCTGCTGCATCATGGATTCCTATCAGACTTATGTTATTCTTCTTTGCCTCATCTAGGAGTTGTTGGATCGATTTCTCATGCTCCCTTACTGTTTTTAAGAGACCTCTTTTTTCAGGGTCACTGTGAGCCTATCTTCTATATCTGAGATTCTATCTTTGCAATCTTTTATTCTGTTGTGTACACTTTCGATAGAGTTTTTAATCTCCTGGATATCTGTTTGAATCTGTTTAATGGATTCCATTTTTTTTCCTATGTCGGGTGTTCATTGTTTCCATTTCTTTCTTATGCTGGGCTTTCATGGTTTCTTCTATGTTCCTGAGCTCATCTATTTTTTTGTCAGTTTCTGGTCTAGAGTCTCAAATCATGTATTTCATTTTGCTAACCATCTCTATGGTTATCTGGGAAATTATTTCTGTTTTGAATTTTTCTAGAGCTTGATTGATTTGTTTTGTTACTTCCTGTGCTGTGAGTTCTGAGTGTCCTAGAGGTTCACTATCACATTTTTCATCCTCCTTTGCCCTACTGTTTGCCATTGGTGGACTGGAAGTCTGTCTTTCTGACATGCTTAATTGTTTTCTCATCTTTATTTTTGCTGTTGGGTTGCCTTTGATTCAATCTCTGGGTCATTAATTCTTCCTGCTATCCTTGTGTCTCAGCCTTTGATTCTCTAATGATTTATAGGCATTCTCATTTTCATAATTGAGAAAACAACTTATCAAATCAATCCCTATCCTTTATCCCAATCCATACAATCAGGAACACAATAGGATCAATCACCACCCTTTATAGCCAGCCATGCCTCTGCCAAGTGAGTCCAAGGACTGGCACCATCAGGGGATCTGACAGCAGGAGCTGGGGGTTTCTCAGCGGCCCCTGTGTGGCTACCCTCCTGACCCTGGGTCCAGGCAATCAATGGCTCCCACAGGGAAAGGCTCAGCTAGGGGATCAAGCTGGCCTCACAGCAGAGGGGAATCTGAAGTCCAAGCCAGGGTGCTGTGGCAAAACTCCTAAGTGGTGACTATTGAAAGTAGTTTTCCTTTGCTCTTTTTTTCCTTTTCAGAAGAAGTTGCCTTTGACAACATTGGCTCAGTGTTTGATGAGTGAATCTTTTTTAAATACAAAATTATCATTGAAAAAAAACTTTAAGAGCTATACACAAAAAGCTGTATGACAAAGAAATACCTAGTGGTTCAATTAAGTAACAAATAATAAAGGAAAATGATATCCTTGAAGATTTTGTTCAGCAAACTGTAAATTTCTTAAATTTAGGTATTGTTAATATCTGAGAAGAGAGTAGGAATTGAAGAAAGGAGAAAAATAGACCAATTTAGTGTTAGAAAAGAACAAGCAGGTAACAGCACTTGCCTATAATTTCATCACTCTGGGAAGCTAAGGCAGGTGGATTACATTTTGTGTCATACATTATGCCACATTTTGAGTTTCTCATCTTTAACAATGTATCTTATATATGCATTACCATAGAAGAAGAACATAATGAAGTTTGTCAAATGAATAAATTCTTATATATGTGAATCACCATTATTTTCAATAACTTTAATGTATTTTATTGGGAAGATGTATGATAACTAATTCAATAACTTCTTTTTCAGTGGACATTTAATTTATTACCCTATTGAATTTTATTAGCATTATTAGTATAGTTTCTTTGTGTTCTCTTTCTCAATCCCTCTCCTTGTCTGTCTTCTCTCTCTCTCTCTCTCTCTTTCCCTCTCTCTCTCTCCAATACTGTGCTGATCCATATCCGCAACATCAACCTATCTCCCCTTTTAAATTTTTGACTGTCTTGCAAGTTGTCCAGTCTTGTCTCAAACTTATGATCCTCCTGCTTCAGCCTCCTGAGTAGCTGAGATTATAGGCCTATGACATCTTATCCAGGTCTCTCTCTCTCTCTCTCTCTCTCTGTCTCTCTCTCTCTCTCTCTCTCCTCTCTCTCTCTCTCTCTTGTGTTGTCAAATGGACTCAGGGCCTCATGCAAATTAATTTCTTGACTTCATTCTACAGGCCTCAGATTTTACTCACCCTCTATAATGGAAAGTTAGAACTACTCTACCCAGATTTCTCTGGGATATCAAGATGTTAATTACGTTCTCCTAAAATATGTACATGGGAGATATATGGAAAAAAGATAAAAAAACAAAGTTGGTATGATCCCTGATGTATGATGAGTTACATTCCTTGCTGTTCTATTAATGTCTGCTTTTGAAACATTTCATGGTCTGGCCACTCCTTCACTTGGCAAGGGTCTGTTCAGCCCTGGCTCCTCCATCCCCATCTCTGCTGCTACTCCTGCTGGAGTTAGAACAGCTACCTGTCAGCAGCTTTGGAAATTCCTCCTTAGCCCCATGTTACAGATTCATTTCTGTCCTTCCACCCAGAGGAAGGATAGTTACATCTGAATGATACAAATTTTGGAATTGACCAGTCATTCTGGGACACATCACCATTTTCATAGGTGGGTGGCAGCAGTGGTTACCTCACTGTGACCATGCAGTGGCATATTACTTTTGAACCAATAATTTGGCAGCTTCCTTCTCACTGTGAATTTTTAAAGTATGTAATCCTCTACATTAAATTCCTTTCTTCTTGACATTTCTTTCTGAAGCACTGAAGTCTGATTAACCCATCCCTGTTCTCCAGACAAATATCAGTACAACTTTCAAGAAAATGCAGTTATCTAGAGATTTCCACAAATATTCTGAGATGGTGTCCTCCCCAGGCATCTGTGCCATCAAAAAATAAAAAATAAAAAAAAGGCAAATAGAAAAAAAATCAAATACCTAGGATTAAATAAATTAAATACTCATGCTATGCTTTTCTAATGCTTTATCTTAAACCAGTCCTTTGGTAAAAACATTTGGACTGGTCCTTTAATCTTATACACACACACACACACACACACACACACACACACACAAGCACAGAGTCTTATATACTTGCACACATACACTCATAATGATTATTTTTGCTTTATATCTCTGCCACCTGAATCCCATTCTGTTTTTTCTGTACTGAAAAAATTTCTTGAAATACTTGTCTATATTTACTGTTTCTCAATACCGTGGGACTCTCCAATCCATCCCAGTCTAATTTTATCCTTAGGATCACAAAACTGGAGTTGGCAAGATCATCAACAACCTTCATTTGGCTGATAAAAGAATGTATCTCTGGTCTGTCTAATTTGACTTCTTGGAAGCACTGGACGTGATCCATTTCCTGCCCCCATCTTTGATTCCCAAAACACCACGTCCCTTTCATTTTTCCTGTTACCAGTCTGCTTACTCGTTTTCAGTTTCATTTCTTGATTTTTTTGGTGTTTATACTTTCTCCATTTTACTAAGCTTCACAGTTCAATTTCTAAGTCATTTTCTGTCACTTTCTGGTATTTATCTTCCTGAATGTTACAATAGTGAGTTTGAGGTGAATATGACTCCCAACTTTATAGGTGTTTAATACTTTCTTTCTGACTGCTCCAGGTTTGTTTAACCAACTGTCTCTTTGATGTGCCCACCTGGGTACATGTCAAAAGGAATTCATTTCCATGTAAAAATTTGCTTCTCCTTTTCCCCATCCTACTTCAAAATATCATTACTGTGCACCTCATTGTGCACCCCCAACCCTAAAGACACCCTTGTTTCTCTCTTCTCATCTGTCACATCTGCGTTGCCAATAATATATCATGAATCGCTAATTTTGCTGTTTCACTGTCACTTCTCTTTCCCATGTCCTTTAGCTCTCACCTGGACTGCCATAATGACTCTGAACAGCTTTCAGTTCCTTCCTCAATGCAGTTTCAAAACAATAACCAGAACACTTTTAGAAAACATATTTAACCACTTACTACCCTAAATAAAACTTTCCTATGTCCCCTAGAATACTAAGGTACAAATTCCCAAACCTTATTTCCACAACACAACACAACACCCCATGACCTCTGCCAACCTCACCTTCAGTAAGGTTGAGCCAACCTTACTGTTGTCATGCCATTCTCTCACTTAGAACTCTCTTCTTTGTGTTCTTCACTTGGTTCCTTCTTTGTAATCTTTCAGGTTTCTGGTCTACTTCTGCTTCTTCCAGACCATTCATTCTAAAGTTCTGCTAACCAATGCTATTGGTTTCCTTTATAGTATTGGTTAAAATGTGAAATTATTTTTATTATTTTAACTTTTTTATTAACTTCTCACCATAAGAAAAATGAAAATAGAAATTTTAACTATCTTTTTTCTCTCCTCTATCTCCAGAGCCTCATAGAGTACCTGGAACAAAAGCTGTATCCAAAATACATTTGTTAAAAAAATCAAATCTGATATCCATAGCAAAAAATTTTTCTCTTTCATAAAAACAAACAATAGATAATACCAAATAACTCATTTGTAATTCATGAATTTTAATTACTTTTGTCCATCCCTTATGTCTCCCTTGTGTATTGGTTTTCTCCAGTAATGAGTATTCTGTTATAAATATTAAATTTAAAGTATCTCTTATATTAATGAAAATAAGTTCCATTTTATCATTCTCAAAGCTATTGTTAATATGTTTATCTTGTTATTGCTAATAATGTTTTCTTAAATCTCTTATCTGGTGAGGTATTGTACTTCCAGACTAATTTTCTTGTTTGTGAAATAGTCTGTAGTGAAAAAAATCAAAATCTTGAAACTTGATATTAAATTCTATTTCAGTAATTCTGGGTGTAAAGAATGTAAGCTTGGGATTCAGTTTTTACATCTGCTGAATTCAAGATTGCATTAGAAGATTCCCAAAGACCCTTTGAGCCAAATTGTTCCACAATTTTAAGACAAAGCAGAAAATGAGAAACTTGTATGACAAATAGGGGCTAAAACTGAGTAGTAGGTATCAGAAAGATAATGAAAAAAAAAAGTTAGAAGGAAAGTTTAGTCATTATCTTACTACTTCTAAGTCATCTAATAATACCTTGTATTTTATCATCCTGGATTACACTGTGGTTTAGACTATTGCATACTCAAATATTAAGGTAGGTCACCACTGTCAGTGCCAATAACAGTAATAACATTACATAGCACCTTTCATCTTGGGCTCCCAAATCACTTTATAAGCATTAATTAAATCTCAAAACTTTTCTGTGTATTACTGTACCCATTTAACAGAAGGAAAGCTACATCATGTTCCTTTTTAAAATTATAAAGCAAAGCTTCCCTATTTTAAATCAATACACTTCTATACATTAGTATGCTAGTAGAGACCAAGAGTTGAATTTAATGAAAGAGAATTCCTATTTGTGATATTTTCATGTTTGTCAGTTTATGGAGTCAGGCATGGTGTCTGTGAAAACGTGTGGGTGTGTATGTGGAGTATGAGTGCATATGATTATAAGTGTATATAGTCTGTGGGAAAAACTGCAGATGAGTACATGCCTGAATAAATACAAATTTACTCTGTGCTTTGTAGACAAGCAAGTTTTCTTTTTTCTGTTTTAAAAACAAGTTTGACTTCATTGACTAATTCTGCAATTTGGCATTTCCTTCACCATCTTTCATGTTCTTTTCTTCTCTTTCTTTTCTTTCTCTGCCAATCTCAGAGTTCTTACCCCTAGTGTTCTTGCTCATCCCACATACTCCCTTTGGTGCTCTGTATCCTTTACCATGATTTCATTAACTTGCTTCATGCTGATATTACCCAATATTATTCCAAAACATTGGCTGTCTTCCCTAGTATTTCCGCTGACTTGTAGACATTTCTAGGAGGCTGAAGGAGATGAAGGGGGACAAGGAGAGAGAGAGAGGGAGAGGGACAAAGACATTTCTATGAGTCAGTGAAAATATGGATATGGGTATTAAGATAGCTCATCACTATTTTAATCTCAACATTTCTGGGAATACACTTGTTAATTCACTTCCGTTTTCATTTTTATCCTTCTTAGTACAAGCTACTACTACCTAGAAGGCAAACCTAGAAATCCAGGACTTAACTTCCATCGGTATCTCTTGCCTTCTATACTCAATTAGCCAGCCCTGCAAATATTCCATTTTATATTCTTCTAGCTTTTGATTCCTCTTAAAACCCTACTATCACCTTGAAATAGGCTACCGTTATCTTCTGCGTATATTGTGACACAGATTTAATAAATTCTTAAAGCAGATATGAGAGAATGCTTTAGAAAACAATAATGCAATCATAGCTCTTCTGAAATAATGCCTTTCAGTGCCTCCTTTTTACTGTTAGAATCAAGTCCAAACTTTGTAAGATTTTTCAAGATCCTGCATGACCTAACTTCTGCCCAGTATAATTATTACTTGTTAATTATCTTTTTAAATTTTACCAACCATAATTATATATGTATATCATCAGTTTCTTGAACTTGCATGTTTTCTTTCATTCTATTATTTCTATACCTTTCCCACATCTTTTCTTGGCTCTCAGATCAAAAATCATTTCCTCCCAGAAAAGCTTTCTGTGGGGTGTGTGTGTGTGTGTGTGTGTGTGTATCACTTACTATGTAGCAATGTCATTACCTTGGTTTGTCTATATGAATTTTCCTCTAGATTTTAAATTTAGAGAAAATAGATATGATGCTTATTTTTAGAACACTATATACTCAGTGCTGGTACTGTTCTTGACACATAATAGATACTCAGCAAATATTTAGTGAATGGTTGACTAACTCAGTGTGTGACCACACTGTGCTTGTCTAAGTCAGTGAGGTCACTGTTTTAGGTGAAGCTTGTGGGAATAAGAAAGATCTAAGGAAAATGAGTCAGACTCATGTTGCTGTAAATAAACTATGTTGTTCTAAATAATATGAGCAGTGGATCACTTAGTATAAACAGTGCATTTCTAGTAGAGAAATATTTATTATATCCTTTAATCCCCTATTGGATGCCACATGCAGCTTTAAAAGAGGCTGATTTCATGTGTGGCTTGTGAAAATGATCTTGGAGTCTTATTCATCAGTACCCTCATGCAGAGGATGGCCCTGCCTTGGTCACATGCAACTCTCCATAAAAGTGGAAAATTCTTCATCCTGTGGGACCATCTATAGGTCTAGGCCTGGAAATCATAATGCAAAGAAGCCAAGGCACCAGTTCCTGAAGTCAGCATATGACTGTTTTCCAGGTGTGTGATACTGACTGGACTTTTAGGACTGCAAAACTACCAAGGGTAAATCCTTTAGAGAGATGAGAACTGAGTAGAGAAATGTAAGGGCTATGCCCTCCAATTTCATACCAAAGCAACTGGCATGCATGGGAATTGAAAGGCAGCAATTAAGGAGTGATGCCTAGGAAGTCAGTTGTGGACCTCCAAGGTATCTGCAGGTCCTGTTTTATTTGTTCTGGCCATTGAGTTATTTTAAAGTGTATTTGTCACGGCAGGTAGATATATTTTATATAATAGTTTGTCAACTTCCTTTATAGCCTTTATCAAAATCTGTATTACATGGATTTCCAGTTATATTCATGGATAGGCCCCATAATTATCACGGGCTGTCCTGCTACTCAAAAAGTTATTTCTAGAAGATTTTTGCTCTTTTGTAGAACAGTGTGAAACTAATTACTAAAGAGTTTCTTAAATTTTTGATAACTGTCAGTAATATTTTATGCCAATACTGAAATATATTTCAGTTATACCCCAGAGCAATCATAATACCATAATATAGAAAATCATCATGACATAGGTTGCATTTTTCTCCTGAATTAAAGATAATGAAAGCATTTCAGAAAAGTTTTTGTTGCTGATTTTGGTAGGAAAAGAGATTGTAGATAATTTAAATCATATCCTGTATTTTGTTTTATTTTTATTCCTCTTGTTATAGGATTGTCATGTTTTAGCAGCTTCACATCATTTCAAAACTACATGGAAAAAATTCTTGCTTACTGTTTTTCTCTGATTAATTTTTTTGGTACAAGGCTGTTACATATTTTTGAGGCATCCGATAAGAAGTCTATTTTTTTTTCTTTCTGGTCCTGGGGATCAAACTCAGGACCCAGTGCTTGTGAGGCAGTTGTGGTGCCATTGAGCTAAATCCTCAGCCCGAGAACTCTATAAATATTAACTAATTTAGGCCTTTACAACACTTCGATGCAGGTATGACTATCCATTCTGCAGCTGAGAAAACATTGGTGAAAAGAATTAAGCAAGTTTCTCAGCATGCAGTCACTACCATATTTTTCAGAAAGAACAGAGCAAGAACTCAAACACTAGCAGTCTAATTCTAGCGATGCAGCCTCTAGGCACTATTCTGTTGCCTATAAAAGTGTTTATGCCTTAAGGACAGGGATGGGGCTTCATTTAAAAATAAGAATGATAAAATGTGAATTTTAGTAATTAAGGTCATTAAAGGGGCAATTGCTGACTGTATTTTTGCACTGTGTGCTTTAGATTCTTGAAAATTTCTAATATATTTTATGAATATTTTATTTTGTATCTTAGAGGCAAAATGTTTTGATCAAGAAAGAATACATGCTACTATATTGTTTTAAAATTTTCCTGTTTCTGAAAATTTATTTCCCTGAAAGTTTACAAGACAAACAATTTGCTTGAGTTTTAAAAAGATATTTCCTTCATCCCACTTGAAGGGCTAATAAAGATGTAAGTCCAACTGGCAAAATGACAGGGGGTGTTGCTTTCATTTTTTTTTTTTTTAGGAAAACCATATGAGTTATATTTTAAGGAATTTATCACAATACAACTACACTTAAATATTTCCTATTTTAACTTACCATTACTGCCAAGATTTAATGTTTTTATTTACAAATAATAGCAGCTCTAGCAGACAACTGAAGCTCACATCAAAAGTGTAAACTAATAAATACATTTCAATTTCCTTGACAAAAATGAATCTATTTAGCCAAAATAAACAAATCTGAATGGGGCAAGTAATACTGACATGGTTTATTTCCATAGATGTGCTCATTTCTATTGAAAATTGAGATAGTCAAAATTTATCCTTAATAGGAAAACTATGATTTCTATGCAGTGAGCTGCATGATATTATTTCCTTTTTCTATGTAATAATTACTTCACATTCCAATAAAGCTTCAAAATGTCTGTTCTGCAACTTGTGTGTTTAATTGCTTCTAAAGGAATAATATCTAAGGGTATGTAATAGGCATTCATGTATTTAAGTATACAAAAAAAGCTATTTTACATTATATGACCTCATTTTGTAACCCAATAACTAAAGAAAGTGTGTTTTGAATTTCCAGTACAATATAAATGGCATTTCATAATCTATAGAGTAAGAAATATTCTTGAATATTAAGATGGTTTCTATATTTTCTCCCAAGATAAACACAGAAGAATATTATTTGGCCTAGATCAGTTCCCTTTATATAAATTAGACTGGAAAATTGCATCAGCTTTACTTAGAAATATACACAAGAGAGATACTCTGATTATTGAGGTCATGCCCGTGACTATAGCAGAGACTTAAAAACCAGTCTCATAGTTAGGAGCTTTGTATGGAAAGTAATTAAACTTAACCAAAATTAGGAAAAATTATAGATAAAAGCTAAAAATCTTCTGTATCCAATAACAATACATAAAGATAAAAGTAAAGTATATTTTCTTTGAAAAGGATCTTTCATCAATATGAATACTATAGTTATATTTCTTTCTTTATTCAAAAAGTATTATTTTTTAAGTGTTTAGGAAGGCAAACACTTACTTCCCACCCTAGTGTGGGAAGGACAGGACACACACATGTGCATACACACACACACACACACACACACACACAGTTCTCCCTAAACACATAGAAATAAATTTCCTGACATTTTCTTCTAGTTTTAATTTTAATGTGGGCATTAGATAATTTTTAAAAGGGAGTATTTAGACTAATGGATCCCATGCATTTGGATCTCAGCAAATCGTCTTGCATGGGAGTGTATGTGCCTCTGTGTGTGTGTGTGTGTGTGTGTGTGTGTGTGTGTGTGTGTGAAAAGTGGGTCACCATCTTTGTTAACTAAAGCTATAAAAAAGACAAAAATTAAATATTCTATTACAATATCACCACCATTTCATTGCTGGTAAATGGATATTGAACATCAAGAAGAAAAGACACAGTCTTAGAATATTAACACTCACTAAAAGGAAAACTTACAAGTTTACACTGTTGACTGCTAGAAAAGAGAAAAAACATTTTTTGTGCTTATCTTTGGTTTCATGAATTGGAAAATCATATTTAGCCTTCTATCCTAAAACAAAAATTATCTCTAATTCTTGCTTGGTCTCTCTCTTTATTCACTTATTCTTTCAATTTATAAATAGTTATTAGACTATTTATGTGTTTAAAAATGTGTAGGCACCAGGAATCCACACTGATCAAGAGAGAAAGTATTCTTGCCTTCATGAAGCTTAGTTCTGATGATACTTACTAGAAAATCACATGGGTTCTACCACCTTTGTATACATTTCCAGTGTGTCTACCTCTCTATCCCTGTTGTCACCAGCACCGTCTGCTTTCTGTTACTGTAAAGCCCCCTGAGTTTGTTTCCAGGATTCTATTTGTTCCTGCACTCTCACCTAAGTCTATGCTCAACAAAACAAGACAGAATTCTTTCAAATCTGTAGCAGGCTTTCTAGTCTGCTGCATTATTGAAGCCAGTGGGTTCTGGCCCCTTCTTACCTCTTCAAACACCCCACCTTTCTCTAAAATTAAGCTGCGCTGACTGTCTTTCTGTTATTTATGCGTTCCACATTTATTCCTGTTTCAGATTCTTTGCATTAGATCTTTTCTTGCCTTTTCTTGGATACATAGGAAGCAACAACAACAAAATCCCACTAAAATGTTGCAGAGAAATAATACAGATAAAAAGAAACAAATAGAGGGTAGTTTCTGGTTTGGTTACATCACTGTCTCCTTCAGGGTATGCCTGGACTTACATTCTAGTGGGGAAAGACAAACAAGTGCAACAAATGAGTAAAACACATTATCTACAAAATGGTAATAGCCTGATGGAGACAGTCTGAAGAAACGGGACAGGGGACAGAATGAAGAAGAATGTTCAATTTTAATTAGTTACACAATACTTACTTAATGAATATTTGTTTTATTAATATTCATTATCATGTTTATGTTATTCTTATAAGTAAAAGGATGGGAAAGTCTATATTTCTCATATCTTAACTATTAATATTACTTTCCTGAATTTTATAAGATAATTGTGAGGAAGATAGGAATGAAAAAGCTATTGGGAGACAGTTCTCCCTACACATTCTACTACCATTCTTTTTATTATATATATTTTTGTATGGGGTCTTGCTATGTAACTTAGGTTTGCCTTGCACTCACTATGTAGCTCAGGTTGGCCTCGAACTCGCTGGGATCCTCCTGCCTCAGCCTCCCAAGTGCTGGGATTACAGGAGTGCACCACCACCCCTGGCTCCTCCACCACTATAAAAGAAATTGTTCAAAGGAATGAGTATTGATTCTGCTTTTGTCCATTCCTGCCAGCCAGATTTCTTATTACTCAATTTTATTTCCTGTGCACTGAACTTGTCATTTCATGGTACTCAAAAGCTAAGAAAATGTTTAAACATGGAAGAAAAAATAAATGAGACATTGAATTACTTTTGAACAAGAAAAATATTTTAAAGGGGTTTATCAATATGAACAAGATTATAAAAGAGTATGTATTAAAATGTGAAAACTGAGTTTTGATGCATAAGACATTGATTGCCCATAATTTTTCAAGAATATATCATTTGTCTATACTATAATCCTAAGTACACTTTTAAAAAATACTTGTTCCATGGGGTTTTTGTTGACTGTTGAATGTCTTCTTCTTTTTTTTTTTTCCTCATGGAGTTTATCGGTACATTTTAGGCATACAGTACAGTTACATTCATCATTGGGATCCTGTACCTTTACACGACAGGTCTTCGTTCTCATTTTTTCCCCTTGTCCCTGCTCTCCTTGTCTACAACCACAAAGAAAGTGTGCCTGTCAGTGTATTTGATATTATACAAATACAACTCCATCGTTGTGCTTGATATATCTCAGTTGTCAGGTTTTAATGTTTCTAAAACAGTCTGGCTATATTTTGCATTTATTAAATGAAGATTTTAACTTTTCAAAAATCATACTTTCCCCCATGACCTCCCCATCTACTCACTCAAACCCACAAAGTCAAACTTTCCTGAACATCCACTTGATGCCACTAATTTATTCAGTCAACAGCAAGAAACTGTAATGTGATTTTACCATATATTTGTGGAGGTTTTGCATCCACCATGTTTTTTCAAAGTTTTTAATTTATTTTTTTTTCATTGAGTTTATTGGTACATTTTAGGTATACAGTACAGTTACATTCATATTGGGATCTTGTACTTTTATGTGACAGGTCTTGGTTTGCATTTTTCCCCTCATCCCTGCCCTCCCTTCACCCCCTTCTCCCCTCCCCATTTACAAACTCTTTGTTTCCATTTTCTCATATTTTTTCTTTTCCCTCATTACCTTTCCTCTACCCTTCCCACTTCCCCTACACCTTTAGCCATTTTCTTTCTATTTCACATTGTCAGTTATCTCATTAGGATCTTATGCACTATTATAGTTTTGCACAACAGAAAAACTATTTGGTATTTACACATGTGTGACTTATTTATTTCACTTAGGAGTATATCCTCAATATTTTCCTATGAATGACTCTAGTTTCTCATTCTCTATGGCTGAGTAGTATTCCATTTTATAGAAAACCACATCTTTATCCATTTTCCAACTGATGGGCAAATGGGCTGTTTCCAACTTTTAGCTATAACAAACTATGCTGCTATGAACATAGGTGTGCATACATCATTGTGATATGATTTTTTAAATTCTGTTGGAAAGATACCCAGCAGAGGAATAGCTGAGTCAAATGGAACCTCTACTCCCAGCTTTTTGAGGCATCTCCATACTGATTTCCATAGTGGTTGCACCAGTCTGCACTCCCACCAACAATGGAGAAGGGTTCCTTTCTCCCCACAACCCTAACAACATTTGCTACTGTTTGATTTCTTGATAGCAGCCATTCTTTGTGGGGTGAGGTGGAATCTCAGTGTTGTTTTCATTTGCATCTCTTGAATGACCAGTGATGAAGAACGTTTTTTCATATATTTACTTGCTGCTTTTATTTCTCAAAGTTTTTAATTTCTAAGACTTAGAATTATTCAATGACAGTGAAACTTTTTGCCTCTGTGAAGAGCCTGTTTATAAATAACTTTTGAAAATCAAATGTGACCATTTAAAGTTATGAGATTTCTTGTGCACTTACACCTCCATAGGTTTTTCTGCCTTTGGAATAGTAAAACTCTCCTTTCTCATTCTTACTTTTTTATTTTATGTTAACACTAATTTAAAATGTGGCTCCCTCAACTATATCAATGCAAAAGGATTTAAAACAGGGTGCAAATGAAAATTATGGAAAATTAAGCATAGTCTATATACTATGGGATATTTTCCTGTAGATAAGGTATTTTCTTCTGTCTTCTGCAATTTTATATTCAGAGAAACTTTTAATTATTTGAATAGCTCCATTTTTTATTTCTTTTATTCTTTTAAATTACTATTTTTACTATCTGTCTCCTGAACTTCCCTTTTCAAAGAGCATTTAAAATTCTAGTTACCTTGCTTATAAACAAGAATAAGGAACAAGGACATTTTAGATAATGGTTTTCATTGTGAGGGTATCCCTGCATCATTGCACATTGGATTTAATATGAAAATTATATTTGGAGTTGTTTGATTTGCAGAAGTAACAAGACTTAATGCTTCAGTTTCTGATGGTAATTAGTTTTCAACCCAGACAGTCTGGATAACTATATATTTACTACCCTGTAAAGAAGTATCATAACAAGCCCTTAAGCATTATTTGAAAATTAATAAACTAAAGTAGGAGGAAACCCTTTACTTTCCCATAGCAACATGGACTGAGTTATATTGTTTTATTGTAAAATTTTACTTTTCAATTATAGGTTTACTAAATTAAGAGGCTTGAAAAGCATAAAAAACAATTATTAGTTTCTTGACACTGCAGATGACTAATGCAATAAGTCCACTCCACTGTAAAGAAAAAAAAAAAAAAGACGCCTCTTTCCTTTTTTTTCTTAAAGAAAATTCTTTCCTTTAGTTGCCTGAGAATAAATCCTAATTCAAAAATAAATTTTGCTTGTATTGTATTAATTGAATGCATTATATAATTAAATGGGATTTTCAAAATTAGGTAAAAATAAATATGGCACAAAAATTTATTCTTGAACTCCTCAAGTTTACGTTTTCATTTCTGAAAATGAAACTTGTGAGTTTCAACCTAAAACTTGCAAATATACAAAATATTCAGTAATCTGAAAATGAGCTAAATAATTCTTACTAAAGAATATATTAAATTTAAGGCTAAATTGTGTATAAATTGGGTTAATTGCTTAGAAGAGAACGAAGATGACAAAAACTGCTTAACCTAATTCTCACCATCACAGAGAGAAGGCGGAAAGCCAGTGTTAATACTCCTTGGCAAAGAGCAGTGCTGTAATCTCTTTATCACTGGATCCATGCAGAATGCAAACTTTTCTTAGAGTTCTGATGGCTGACTTTACGTGGTGTGTGTGTGTGTGTGTGTGTGTGTGTGTGTGTGTGTGTGTGTGTGTGATGGAAGAAGGATCACTTTCTATAGACTCACAATGCAGAAAGAGTGAACTGCAGGGCCAGGGATTTAGTCCAGCGGTTCAGGAGCCTGCCTCAAAGAGTGAACTGCAGAAAAATTTACGTTTTTTTTCTCTCATTTCCACCTTCCATTCCAACTTTAAGCAAAAAAAAAAATCCTCTCACATTTTATGGTAATGAGCAAAGGCTTTGTCACATGAGAATATATATATATATATATATATATATATATGTTGCCAAAGAGAGCACAGTAGTGATTTAAATAAATATTCTGTCTTCCAAATTATACTTGTACTATTTAAAGTACTTTTGAAATGTTTAATTTATTAAATACTGAGGTTATTAATTTAGTGGTGATCAAACAGAGGCATAAGTTTAAAAAAAGTTGTGGAAAAGGGGAAAAGGAATAGAGAGTATTAATTGTTGAGTAATGTTGCCAAAGAGAGCACAGTAGTGATTTAAATAAATATTCTGTCTTCCAAATTATACTTGTACTATTTAAAGTACTTTTGAAATGTTTAATTTATTAAATACTGAGGTTATTAATTTAGTGGTGATCAAACAGAGGCATAAGTTTAAAAAAAGTTGTGGAAAAGGGGAAAAGGAATAGAGAGTATTAATTGTTGAGTAGAAAGTCACTAAGCTGTTAAATTTAGTACTTTTAACTTTGAAAGCACCGTTCTGGAGTTGCTATGACTTGCTAAGTGTCAACCAAAGAGTGAGATACCCAAGTATATATTCCTATTTTAATAGAAGAACCTGCTTAGGGAATGGAAAGAGATCAGTCAATCAATCAATCAATTTAAAACACATACTAAGAATCAAGTCAATTTTATCCTCCATGTAGGTTAAACTTACCACTCCAGAAAAATTAAGAACTGATTGGGTTTCTGTAAAATCCTACTTATTCTTTACTCCATCAATACAATAGTTGTTCCGTTAGTGCCTGGTAAGTGAATGAGTGTATGAATTAATAGATCCATGACAGTCAGAACTGAGACCAGAAGTTATAAAATTGCTGGCCAAAAGACTAATTTGATTTCTAAATGTTTTCCTGGTCTGTCAAAAATAGAATGAGAGAAACACTTTAAAATTCAGAGGATTTCACATAAAAACAGATTACTGGACATTTTTGAAAAATTCATGATTCCAACAGTGATAGTCCTTTGTTTCTTCTTTCAATAAATTCCTGGAGCTGGATAATTCTGCTTCCTTAAAATGAGAAGAATGTTACAACACAACCTGACTGCTTTGATGGTTTGTATTTTCTGCCAAGTTCCACTTAGACTGAATGTTTCTGATCCAGAATTGCACAGCTTTTTGATTCTTGTGTGGCACCTTCTCATGACTTAAAACAAGCGGATGAACTTCCAAAGCCATCCAGGCATTGTCACTCTTCAATGAAAAGATGAGCACCCTTAAGCTAGTCCTAGAAATTCTCAGCCTAGGCCCTCCTGTCAATTTAGGTCAGAAAATGTGTGCTGTGGAGGCTTCCTGAACATAGCAATGTCTCTGGCCCCTTCCCATGAGCATCTCTGTCACTCAGAGTGATATAAATGTTACCAGGCATTCTGAAATGTAACCTGGAGGGCAAAATGTTCCCCCACAGAGAAACACCGAGACATCTAACAAGAGCCATACAGATAGATAAACTCAAAAGTAAGGCAGGATTTACATTAGAAAGGTACTGGCGAATTAGAAGATGCATTGCCTACAACCATGCCAGGGCACCCAGGTTCTAGATATACTTGCTGGGAATTAATGACTGATTTAATTATATCATTCAAATTTAAGACAAGTGTGAAAATAAGACCACTGTTTCCTATCCATTGATGTGTGTGTGTGTGTGTGTGTGTGTGTGTTGCACTCTGCCATTGAGCTACATCCCCAGCCTTCTTTCTTTATTTTTTTTTAGATTTTAAGACAGTCTGAATAAGTGGTTCATGCTGGCCTTAAACTTGAGACCTTCCTGAGTAGCTGGGGCTATAGAAATGCAATATTGCCCCAGGCTTAGAACCATTGATTTTTAATGGGGCTTAATAAGGTCTAGGAAGCAAAGTGAAGAAAGTAATGTCATAGAATGTAGCATTCTGAGCTTGGTACTATGAGGATAGCACTGATATGATGGCAGTTACTCATTTCCTGCTCACATATTATTCCTGACAATTTATTTTTTGAGCTTGATTAAATTATGCATTATACAATATCATCATTACTTATGGAAGTGAAGTTTACCACTTCCAATATGGATTTTTTTAAACTAAGGGATTTCAATAAAACTTTTAAGAATGGAAATATATAGCTACAATTAAGTAATTCACGTGGGACATACCATAATGATAGAAAAGTAGTACAGTGATCTAACTTTTCAATCTTATGGGAGTCTTTCGTATTGGTAAATTTGATAAAATATTATTTATAATAATTATATATCATATATTAAATTTTATGCATATATTTCAATTCAAATATCTTAATGCAATCAGAATGACCCGCCAAACCCTAACAAGATTCTGTCACAGGCTATCTACCTCACGTAGTTCATTTAAATAAAAACTTAAGTAATACTCTGTAATGAAAAAATACAAAAGTTTAACACTTTGCGTCATTCAAATTCTATTTTCTCAGGTTCAAAAAAATATATCAAAAATCTCTTGGTAATTTTAATCTCTTTATTTTTCTTACACCTTTTCTGTACTGTTTCTGTCAGTGAAGGTGTATTCCCCATAGCCTAGTCTAATCCAATGTCATTTTAAATGACTCAAGTGATAACTTCAAGTACAGTACAATTCTTCCTTTGGGAAACCTTCCATTGACTATATTAAGTGAGTTACTTTTGGTATGTTAATTAGCTGCTTTACTCAACACAGACTACTTATGTACAATGGATCCTTCATGAATTGACATGTAAGAAAAAGACAAAAATAAAATTTAGGAATTTTTCACATTCTATCAAGTAAGTCACAGAGACTTTCTTAAAATCAATGCTCCCTTTTTTTTTCTAGTTATTTTTGTTTAAGCACTGAAAGTTAAGTGAGACTCTCACTACTTTGTTGTACAGGTTTTTCAAGTAAAAACGACTAAAATATTTTCCTTCTAAATATATGAATTAACAATGAAGTGGCTTTTCTTTTTGAAGAGCTACTAACACACTGATGAAGATAGAAAATACTGCTAAGGTTTTCTTTTTGTTGTTCAAGAGTTGGAAAACAAAGCATAGAAACCCTAGAAGAAAGAAAATGTTTGGGCAGAAACTATAAAAAGGTTGTTCTTGAAAGCAATTGTTACTTTTCCTAAAGAATATCAAAATACAGTCTTCAAGACTAGAGAAACTTCTCTTTGAGACCGGCAGGAAATAAGTTTAATATTTAAGGCTAAAATTAGCAGTAAGGAGCAACTTCGACACATTCTCAGACCTGCACAAAACGCAAGTTAACTCTTACCATAGTTTCCATACACGTAAGAGAAGATAAGGCACGGGGCTTTCATACCCCAGTGTAGGAATAATCTTTTCTCTTTTTTTTAGGAATAATCTTTTAAGATTTCTTTTAGAAAGTGTTTTCTTATCTCAACAGCAATGCCAAGACATAGTGAGTACAGCTATGACAATAAGTCCTGGAGCTGCCCCGATAGCCTCAAGACTTTTTTACCTATGAATATAAAATGACTCAGCAAATAAATACATGCTTATACAGTATATCATATTAAATGGTAAGCATTATGTTTATTGGTACAAGTTCCTTCTGATGTATGGTAATATGATTTTTGTTTTAAACAAGGAATAAAAAGGAAATTCAATGTATTGAACTCAGAAAAATTACTGTAGAATGAAACCAATTAAGGTATATCTTTAAATGACCTGGTTACTAAATCATTTTTCACTGCCATAAGGGAGCACTGAAACATCTAGAATTGTTTAGCCAACTATTGTATTAGGTTAGAAAATGCAAAGTGATGTGGTAAGAGCAGCACCGGCTTAAAGCAGACTGGATTTTAATGAGAAATTATGAAGAAAGCTAGATCTGGGAATGGAGACTTAACAGAAACCAATTCCTGAAGATCTGAAGAAATGAACCAGAAGACTTACTCTACAATAAGGAGCAGGGATACAAATGTAAACTGTAAGAGAAAGACTACAACAAAGAATAAATCACTGAGGAATATAATGTCCAGTGGGTATCAGCACATGATGCCTATTTGTAAGTTTATCTCAGTCACTAATTTCATATTAAACAGAAGACAACCTTGACCAAATAGTTTCACATCTCAGCTCCACTAACTTTAAATTTGATTTTGACCAAGATAGTTTTAAATTGCATTTACATAATAGTAAAATAGCATATTTTACAAATGCAGCTTCTGAAAGAAAGGCCATAGATTTGTCAGTTTATTCCACTATTAACCAAGCTTGAAAAGAAAACTGTGTATGAGCTAATGAACTCACAAATAAATGCACCGGACATTTTTATGCTGCCACCAGACCTTTTGTAAGGTTATATAAACTGATCTTAATTTTGCTATACTGACCCCTAAAGGCACTTCCTATTGTAAAATAGTCTGTTAAGGATTGGTCTATATTTTGGAAAGCAATATTATTAAGTTCATTATGGCTTTTTGCAGTTCAGGCATTAATTCAGATTGTGTAATCCTTTTAAGATTTTAATGGGTAAAAGCTATTTTAAGAATTTTTGCAAGCAAACTATATAGGTACACTTAGAAAGGTACTTCTCTTTCAGGCCTTTTAAAATATAAATAAGATATTTATGTTAAATTGATTCATGCTAAAAATGTAACACGCCAAGTCAGATAGCTTTAACAAGACATAATCTTGTGTAAAATAGTATTATTACCCAGTCTTGGCACCAGAGTCTGGATCTTAAAAAGCAAGTATAACCCATTCATTATAAGTATAAAACAGTATAATAAAATAATAATAATAATAATAATAATAATAAATATATAATAAATATTATTAAAGTTATGATCACTGGGGAAAGAAGTAAAACTAGATAAATCCCAAAAGTTTAGTCTCTGCATTCTATAACAGAATACCCCTGATTGTATATTTTTTGAGTACATTTTAAAATTTCACAATATATCCTGTCAATAAGTATAGTAGAAAACATTTTAAAAGCTAACCAATATTTTGATGTATAAACGTCATAATTTATTTAACCTATCTGGCATTGCTGAACATTTCTATAACTTCCTGTTTCCATTGCTTTTATAATCTATATTTCATGCAACATTCTTGCATCACTTCAAAGAAAGGCAACTTGGAGAGGGGAATGTTAGGACTATAGTTTCAAGTGTCAGGCCAACTGCAAGGCACAGTTTTCAGGAACTTCTTGAACTGTGCATATAATTTTTGATTTACTGATTTGAAACTGGAAATTGATATCTAATTTTAAAACTTTGCATTTTATTACTAAAGGGGTACTTTTTCCCATATGGCTATTATTTATGTTGTTTTACCAATTTTCAGTGTAAATCCCAGGCTTTTGTTTTATTGAGCCTATTTTTTTCTTAAGGATTTGTTTTACTTCTTTATAAATTAAAGAATATGTAAAGAATATATACTTACAAATTTGAGCCAAGGTTATGATTGTTGTCTCTTTTGTATTTTTTCTATATCCTTGTACCAAAGCAGCATCTGTCATATATCAGTTATTTACTGAAAAGCAAAAACTCTCTATTGAATGAATAAGTCAGAAAACAGAAAAGGTCTATAAACAGAATAACGGCAAAATTATTTTATAAGTGATTGTGTTACTTGATTACTCAAATTTTATGACATAAGCTACTATACTTTCATGTCCTCATACCCATTCAAGTCATAGTCATTGTTAGTCAGTACATGGCAAAGTTTAGTGCTATCGTGGTGTATTTGAGCTGGCTTATTGCTGCTAGTGGAATGTTCTCAGATGATAATCAGTGTAAGAAACAGGGCTAAGTTCGATGTACTAATACGTGGTTGCAACCCCAGATACCCAGAAACAATTATAACGTGGAGGTCAATATGGACAATTACTGACTTAGGGAGACCCTCTCTCAAAATAACAAAAATAAAAAAGAATGAGGAAGTAGCTCTGAGCTCCTTCCCTGAGTTTAATTAGCACCATCAACATACATACATACATACATACATACATACATACATTGGACTAAATGAATTCTTAGGTATAAACCAAGATAAAAGAAGTAAAAACTTAAGTAATTGTTTAAAACTCCTCAAAATTCAGAGGAGAACCTAAGCTAGGTTCTATTCAGAAAAGGTTTAAGTAATGAATTTCAAATTCAGCATCTCTAGTTTAAGTGACTAGAAACCTCAGAAGGAATAATGTCTAATTTATTCAAATGAAAGATTTAAAGGGAAACTTACAGTTAAAATAACACATACATGCTCTAAATATTTAATGGTATACTGTAGTAACAAGAGTCCAGCCTCGAAGTAGGAAAGAATTACATAGCTTTGTAATAGAATAAATTTATCATAGGAAATTGGTGACCCAAGGAAAGGAAAACCTGAGAAGTCAGCCAGTGAGACAATTCAGAGATGATCAACCACAGAAAGCTGAAGAATCCAGAGTTCAGGACCATCCAGTGGGAACTGAAAGCACAGAGCAAAACACAAGAGGAAAAGATCCAAGAGGAACTAACCATTGATTCTTAACTGTCAAGTGAGCACAGTTCAGAGGCTGTGTAGAAAGAGGTTTCCTTAAGGCATTAGCAGATAAAAGATTCGAGAAAAGAAATCCAAGATGGGTATAAATATTCACAAGTGGGAACACGCAAGTCAAATATAGGGACTAGGGCTGGAGATATTGCCTGCCTGGTAAGTGCAAGGTCCTGAGTTCAATTCCTGGTACCAAAAAAGTAAAGAAAAAATAAATAAAAACATAGGGACTCTCTAGTAGATTAGCTTCATCTGAGTAGAAGTACCATGTAATGGAGAATAAAAGGAAAGTTTAATGAGAAGCACCAAAAGAGAGTGACAAAGATAATGCACTTGCTGTCTTTTTGCCCATTTGTTCTCATATTTACATAATTTCTACTGTTATTAACTATTAATTGAGAAATAAAAGCAAAAAGTTGTTCAGTTGATGAATTCACTGGGGCAAAATACTCAGCACAATTTAAAGAAGAAAGGGTTTATTTTGGCTCATAGTTTCCAATAGGTCCACTCCGTGGTTGGCTAGCTCCATGGCAGAAATGACGTGGTGGAAAGGAATAACTTTGGAGAGCTGTTTAACCATAACAGCCAGGAAGTAGAGGAAGAGGAGGAGCCATGGTAAAAATGCACTTTTCCGGATTATGTTTCTACTAACCTGTCTCAGACCTCACCTCTGCAGTGCATGGTTAGGTATAAACTCATCAGTGCAGTAATCTATTGATGAACATAGCAACCCTATGACCCAATCACCTTCTACAATCTCTTCCCTGAACAGAAGAAGGGCGTTTCAGATCCATTCAGCTTCTGTCCCCTAAAGAGATCATGCCCATATCATTATACAAAATGCATTAAGCCCATCTCTAAGGTTTGCCAAAGCCCTACAGTTTCAGCATTGCTGAAAAGTCCAAGTGCAAAGTTTCCTTTGAAACTCAAGGCAAACTTAGATGCATGTCTCTGTAAAAATGAAAAAGAAAGTTAAAGAGCCTGGCATGGTGGCACACTCTTATAATCCCAGCACTCAGGAGGCTGAGGCAGGAGGATTGCTGTGAGTTCAAGACCAGCCTGGGCTACACAGTGAGTTCCAGGTCAGTCTCAACTACATAGTGAGACCCTGTCTCAACCCCCACCCCCCAAAAAAGAAAGTTAAATACTTCTGACATACAATGGCCAATGTAAATATTCCCATTCCAAAAAGAGGAAATAAAGGGATAAAATGGAATCAGACCAAAGCAAGACTGGAACCCAACAAGGTAAAAATTATATCTTGTAGCACCACGTCCAGTCCTGAGCAGGTTGTGGTGAGATGTGAGCTCCAAAAGGCTTGGGCGGACCTCTTCCTGCAGCCTTCCTGGCTATAGCACAAATTCTCTTGATTGTGTTGGCTTTTCTCTCTGTCTATAGCTTTCCTCAGTTAACATCCTGAATCCCTGGCACCTCCAACTTCACCTAGAAATCTCCTCCACAGCTTTACTCCCACAGCTTTATATATCAGCCTTTCAGGGTCTCCTGGCAGAGTTCCTGACCATCACCCTGTTTTGCCTGGTCTCCCAGACCTTCTGAAATCAGGGTGGAAACCTCTATGTGCCCATAACTTTTGCATCTGGCCAAAGTTATCCAAAGAATGCCAAGGTCTGCAGCAAGTTCGAGCTATAGCCAGGTCCCCTTGCATCATGGCTGTAGTGGTCTCTGAGAGTCTGGATGACTGAATTCTGGGAAATACTTCCTTAGGCCTATGTGACCCTGACTGGGGCATTCTGGGCCTCTCTTCTCAAAGTAAAGTTTTTCAAAGGAGTTTGTTCTTCTGTGCTCTGGAGCCTTCAGTGCATGGAGTCTGGCCAATTTCTGAGATGCCTTCAAGTATTATTTCCTCTTATCTTGATGTAAAGAACTTGGTTTCCTTTAATGCTAATATTTTTAATGACCATACCCTCCTTTGCCCCAACTTTACAGGCTCTTCCTTTCTGGACAAACTTCACATTCATTTGATTTTTCTTTTTGCTTTTGATTCTCACTGTATATCTCATTGAGAACAGCCCACACTACTCATGTCAGAATCTGAATGTTGTATTGCCTTGAAATTTCTTCAGCGAGATTGATTAGTCTGCTGTCTTTAACCTTAGTGTCTTGTGAAATCTCAGAACGTGAGCCAAAATGTAGGCAGTTTCTGCCAGAACATAGCACATGTGATTTCTAGTCCAAATGCCAATGGAGCTCTTATACCTAATTGAAACCTCATGAGCCTGGGCTTTATTTCTTGCATTTCTCTCAGCATCCTGGTCTTCTGATTTGTAGCCAGGATCATACATCAGATACTGTTCACAACATTCTAGGACTTTTCTAGCTCACATCTTTAAACCTCTTCAAACTCTGCCTGCAGAGCATTTCCAAAGGATACTGAACCACATGATCAAAAGTCAGCAAGGGCCTCACTTGTCTGGTATTAGACACTATCCCATCACTGGATCAAACATACTCAAAATTCACAATTTAAAGGAGAAGAATTTATTTTTGCCTCACGGTTTCCAGTTAATTCAACCCATGGTTGGCTGGCTCCAAGACAGAAATGACACACTCAAAGGGGATGAGAGAGTAAACCTCTTTGTCCCATGTAGTCAGGAATCAGAGAGAGGGCGGAGTGGACACAAATAATATATTTTCCAAGTCACACCCCCAGTGACCTATCTATTCCAACAAACCCCACCTCTGAATAGCACATTCAGCTATGACCTCACGCATAGACTAATCCATGGATCAGTACAGAGCTCCTGTGATCCAGTCATGTTCTCTACGCTTCATCTCTGAACATGAGACTTTGGGGGATATTTTAGATTTTAATCTATGACATAAAGAAAAAAATTGATATGTTTTAGATTTATGTCTCACCTAATAAACTATACTATCCTTATCTAATAAATAAAAAATTTCAATTGCAGAATATCTTAATCTTCAAGGTAGAAATCATTATAGACAACTTTTGCCTTAAATGTAACACGCTAGAGGTACCATGTTGATGAGTGGGGTCACTGGAAGTGTTTCAGCTAAGCAAGAGTTTGGTAGCACTGTGTCTGTACATTAGCTAAATGTTACCTACCTGTATCTTCATCTTTCCTGAGTGTTAAAAGCAGTGAAAACATAATCTGAATATTAAAAACATTTTTCTCTTCTAATATGTGGAATTGCAAATATTTTCCTGGCTGGGCCTGACATTATCTGTTTTTAAAGTTCAATTCGGTGATCTGTAAATGATGGTCATGTCTTTCTGATCATAGCAAAGAGCACTGGATGAACTGGGCTTGCCCGAATTCCTGGCTTTTATTCCAGTTTTTCACGAGGACACTGACTGGAATACATTAAAAGGGAGTAGAAGGCGCTTTTCTCCAGATTGTGTGTCCCATTACTTCATCACTCTAAATTTATCTCTAGTACTTAGGCACTCATTGAAGCTCTTTAAATATGCTATGCCCTGTGGTTGTGCTTTCTTATTTCACTTGCTCTAACTTTGTCCTGCTGAATAGCCTTCTATGAATCATTCTTGATTCAAATCACATATGATTTTGTTCCCTGAACATATAATTTCAGTTCAGTTTTCTGTGCCACGCCAGTAACCTCTGTTAGTCTTTGTCACCCCTTTTATAAGTAACCTCCTTTAGTATTATAATGGTTTTATTGTCTATCACAACCCATCTTTAGAGTTCTCCACAGGCTCAGACTATAATACGCTGACTTTGCATCTCAGAGTTGAAGGCTATGTGTTAAATTCTCAGTAAATATTTGTTAGAATGAACTGAGAATGGACCTCAATTTTAAATCTATCGGTAATAATGTAAGGATTAGCTTATTATTATTGTAGGGATTAGCTTATTATTATTATTATTATCAGTACTAATGTAGGCATTTAGCTTAAAGCAGTCTAAAGACTCTGCTCTTAAGTTCAGCTCTAGATTTTGTGGATGTTGGATCTCTAATTATAAGTGATCATTATTAAATTCTTATCATAATCAAGTTTTGTTTCAAGTGCTTTTCATCTATGAATTCATATAATGTAACGGTTGTATATGATAGAGAGAATATTACTATTTTTGTCTATGTTACAGAAATGGTACCTTAAGAGGTTGAATAAGTTCCTCAAGGACATAGAAGCTCACAAGTCTATGATTCATAAAGTTGTCTGGCTCTAGAACTAGAGTTCTTGGTGACCAGGCTATAGGACCTCCCGGTATATTCCACACATGCTTCTTTCAGTAACACTAGTAATAGCAACTAGCCCACTTGACATGTATTTATTGCATGATATCTATACTTTAGGATCTATCAGTCCCTATACCAGGTTCTGATACATTAACCTACAATAAGATAAAATCTTACTTCTCAGGGAAACTATAGGTAGTAAGTAAAAAGAGAGAGCAAAGTATGATATATGCTATTCAATAAATGCTTGGTGAATGAATTAGTCACTGCCATGGTAGTAGCTATATAGAAGGAGTTATGGGAGCAAAGGAAGTTATCTCAGTAAGACGTGAGGTAGCAGCTCATCAGAAAAGTCTTTCTGGACATTCGTTTCATGAACATAAGAGAAGGCTTTTTGTAGGAAGCTTCTTAATAATGAATGAGAAGGTCTAGAAGTATAGACAAACTCGTACACTACAGGAAAATGCATCATGTGAAGAAGTGAAATGAGCGGCTCAGAGTTCTGAGATGAGGCTAGAAACAAGTCTGGGCCCTCAGGGTGAAGGGCTTTGGATGTTAAACTGTGAACTGTGAACGGTAGCATGACAGTCTTGGGAACCACTTAAGGTTTGAAAGTCAGATGGTGACATGATCAAGATGGCATTTTAGAAAGGTCACTCTGACAACAGTGAGGAAGGTAGATTAAAAGGTCTATGCAGCATAGAACAAGAGGTTATTGCACATAGTAGAGGAAAAACAGGAAGAGGAGAGGGTGAGTTTGAAAGTATCAGTCAGGACTACTCAGTCAAACTCTCTGTGCTCACAGAATGTATCATGCATTTCCGTAACCCTGAATCTTTAACATTGCATAATTTCTTTTCTATGCATCCTTGTTCTATTATAGTATGAAACTTGTGCTTAATAATGAAGTTTTGAATAATAAATCACTTGATAAGTGAGTAGAGGTAGGAAATAGAAAGAAAAGAAGTACAAAATCACTCAACATTTGGGGCAAGCACAACAGGGTGCCGTACTTTTAGACTGACAGGAGTAGGAAGTTCCAGAAAAAGAATGGAGAGTTGGGCAAAGGCAGTGGCATGAGGTTCAGTCACATGGAGATATCTACAAGTAAGATTAATACAGAAGAGTGGTGCAAACTAACTCTGTACTGTGCATTCAGAGTCATTAATGTGGGTGGGATAGTTGAGCTTTGCTTGGATAAGTTCCTCTAGGGAGAGCTTTTACATTGACTATACATATATTAATATAAGTCAAATACAGTGAAAAATTGAGAACATGAGAAGAAAATAGAAAAAAAAATCAGAGATAAAGGAAGAATTCTAAGGATGCCCAGAGGAAAGAGGATTTCAGGAAGGAATGAGTGGTCAGCACTGGCGACTGGCATGGAGAGATGAAGTACGAGGGCTGTAGCACATACTTTCATTGTGTCCAGTCACACTGAGGGCTATGAAGAAACGAGTGGAAGTAGATGCAGCGAAGTGGTGGAACCAGACGCCAGGTTAAAGCAGAACAAAAAATAAACGGGACCTGAGGAAGTGGAAAGTCACTTTGTTAAGAAGCTTCATTCTTTTACTCAGAAAGGAAGCAACAGGGGTAGTTGTAGGAGGTTGTGTACTCCAGAGTGGCGTTGTTTCAGGATAGCAATGGCTGGCTTCTCCAGCGGCTGAATTGTTGTAGGATCAGTGATAAAACAAGAAAATGAAAAATAGTGAAAAAGTAACACTGAGTAAGTCCCTCAAAAGACAAGCCATGTAGTCTAAATTACTCAGGGCAGGAGGTAAACGTCAGACTAAGGGGGAGAGAGTGCGAAGCAGGAGAGAAAACCCTAAGAGATTTGAATCAGATAGTGATAACACAGTGAGATATTCATGGCTAAATTCAGGCGAATTTGGGTTAGGTGATATAAAAGGGTTCTATATTAATCACACACAATGTTTTTGGAGTGTGTCAGATCAAAGATAGGCATGAAAAATACCTAGAACGAGACTATAAATTCATTCTTGGAATGTAACAGAGGAGAGAGGTGATGGAACTAAGAGTACAAAAAGCTGAAGGACTACCAGAAGAACTACTAAGGAATGTATTTATTAAAATCACTCTGGTCAAATAAGTAGCAACATTCTCAAAAACTGTGGAGATCCCAACAAGGAGCAACAAAGATGGATTAAGCCAGATGATAGTAGCCTCGAAAAAGTCCTCTGAGGAGAAGTAGAGGAACTGTTTGTAATTGGCCCTGGAGAAAAAGAAGGTAAAACCAAGGTTAACACTGTGGTATAAACAAGTGGACAATTGGCCACTGACATTGGAGACTGAAGCAGGAAAGGTATTTTCTTCAGGGGATGTCATATTTTTAATAAGACAAAGGAGGTAATTAGGTACCTAGTGAAGAGGATTATGCAGTAAGGTCGTTTGTTAATAAAGAGTCAGGGCTTCAGAGGAACAGAGTAGAAAGTATTGGTAGTAGAAGGGTCAACTATGCTGAAACTTGCCAAAAATGCCAACACTGTGGGAAGGAGATCATTCAGCACACCTAACACAAGCGACAGGACTCTCATTTGGGACTGAGGTGGAATTTGACAATGGATGGAGGACCTGGTGATATTATCAAACAGAAGTCTCATGTAAGCATATTCCAACGAAAGACTCTGAATGTAACCAACACCAGATATAACACACTTTTTATGTTCTGTAAATAATCTGATATTTGGGGCTGGGGATGTAGCTCGGTGGGACAGCACCTTCCTGGCAAGCGTGTGGACCTGAGTTCGATTTTGAGTACAAAAAACAAAACAAAAAAAACCTTGATTATTTTTTCCCAAGACAGTCTATCTATCTTTGCACAACTATGATTGCTAGAAAGAACTTTCACATTGATTTAATATGATTCCCTTTTACATTTTATTCACCCATCCAGTTTTGTATGTTGGGGTCATATATAGCACACACACACACACACACACACACACACACACATTCTCCCTCCTTGAAGATACATGTATGCACATTTAGAATCTTTTTTTCCTTCACAATGGACATGACCAACAATCCACTATCGTTGTCATTTTATCATCCTATTCATTCTTCACATAGTTCACCTTTAGTTTATAAGTACATTCCTAACATAGATGGAAATAAATCTAGTAACCAAAATCATCAATAAAATGACATTATAAGGGAATAAGCCAATGTTTACTGAATACCTACTAGGTGTCTGGTCCACTGTTCATCATGTCCATGAACAAACCGACCTGAGCCTCAGTGGTTAATGTACAGTCTGCATGTTTGAGATCATGTATTGGGCCTCACAATATATCACTTATTAGCTAAGTGGTTTTGTGAAAATTGATTTACCTTCCAGAAACTCATTGTTGTCCTCTGGAAAAGGGGAGATAATAGTGTTATTTATATAGCAGGATTACTGTGAAGATATATTTCCTGTCATGCATTCCACGGTATATGGTAAATACAATAAATGATATATTTATTATCATTTCTACTTTTCAAGATGGGAAATGTGGCTGCAAGTTAAGATCAGACAATCAAAACTCAAGTCCAGGTTATTAAACTCTAATGCACATTATATCATATTGTTCTACATTCTAACTTTAATGCTTGCCTTTCTACTATTTCAACTATGATAGTTGTCTGTTGATTAATATGGAGTGTACTGTCCATCACAAATTCTGTTATTTTTTTCATGCATTTCTGCTGTGAAGCATGACTGCATCCTGCATTTATGGGTTTTTTTTAAAAACTTTTTTTTTTTTTTTGGGTACCAGGAATTGAACTCGGGTCCCTATGCTTGTGAGGCAAGTAAAACACTATTTTTTAAATTAATGGAAACTATTGTGTTATACAAGTTTAAGAATATAAACAACAACTATGGAAATTTAAAGCGAAGATACAAAATCTTAATAAAAGAAAATCAGTAATATATAATTGTCTAGAGAATAAAGAAACAAAATGAAAATGGCTAATAATTATTTATCTAAAATATTATTATCATTAAAAGAAATTAAGACATTTAGGAACAAATACTTGCATGGCTATAAACTTTGTTTCTTTTGGGAGGCTGGTGAAAGGATAACTGTTCTGATACTTATGTTTAGTATCTCAAAATCTTCCTTTTTTTCCTGTATAAGTTCTTAGATGAACGAAGACCAGAAATGAAGGCTACAGTTTTTTTAGGAACTAAAAATGAATACATTTAATTTCATGCAAAAAGTTCAAAGAATTTGTTAATTTATTTAAAAATAATCAGAATTATAACAACATGGACCTAAGCCCATGAGTATACAAAGATCTGGTATTAGTAATGAAAACAGTGCCTTTATATGCTGCACTGAATTATCAGCTTTCCTCGGGGGTTAATTTAAGACTAATAATAAAATAAAATCTCACCAAAAAGGGAATCTTATTTCACGAATCTCAGTTAGAACTTGTGAGAATAATCATCTCTATTCTGTGAGGAATGGTAATCCAGTAACATAAAAAGTAGGTATGGGTTTTTTCTTCACTGACCACTGTTAATCCATTACTTAATTCCTTTCAAATGCAACTTGTTCAAAACACTTAAGGCTATCATATTTTATCACTGTTCATCAGAGTTCATCAATCACTGTAAAAAACTGTCAATCACAGTCAAATGAGGGCATTTTCAGTACTAATGGATAACAACTTTTTGACCTTATGTTTTTTATAACCTTAAAATCACAAGCAAATGAATAGAATGTAGATTCCATACTCTGTGACTGGTAACTTAAGTAACCTCAAAGATATTCCAAGCGAATTTTGGATACAGAGTACTAGATTGGTTTAATGGTTCACATTTTAAGAAATCAGAAGCATATATAGTAGAAAAATTATAGAAACAAAAAACATGAGACTGTTACTTTCTTCTCTACCATTACAAGTGAGCAAGGGAATTATCTTTATAGTATCAGAGAGCTCTGTAGTTTATTTCTAAAATGAATAAATAATATCTTACCTTCCTAGTGAGAGGACTGGGAAAATGATCTCATTTCTTTCCCTCCCACTCTGTAATTAATTACTATAAATCTTTTATGTAGTTGAAATGCATAAAAACACACTGACAATAAAAACAAAATAAGACAGAAGACTATCAGAGTATTTCTTTAGGCATATTTCACTATGACAATGACCTCTGCCTTCTATATTTTACCTTAGCATGCTTTCATTTCTAAATGTCTTAGTTACTTTTCTCATTGATGAGAAAAAATACCTGAGGCCCGAGTTAAAGGAAGAAAGGTTTATTTAACTTACAGTTTGCAGAGGTTTCAGTCTATAAGTGGCTGGCTGCAGGCAGAGGGGTGTTGCAGAGGAGAAACAGTTCATGGTGGGAAAAAGTTAGCAAAGCACACAAGGGGAACATAGCAGCTTTTTCCAGTCCTTTTATATTCTGTCTAGGCTTGCAGGATTAGCATGGTGGTGTCAAACCAATCAGCAGGACGATTTAGTAACCATTCACCCTTAATCTTAGCACCCCCTAATCCTAGCATTGCACCATAAGTCAATCACACTTTAGATTCAGCCACCTCTGAAAAAGCCCCACTTATGGCCATATGAAGCTTTGGGGGGTCATCTAAACACAAGCCACAGCACAAACCCAAGTCCATTTTTAAAGGAGCACTAAATGGTAAGAATCAGAACTGTCCTTAGAATTTCCGGTAGAGGTTAACCATGGAAGTGTGAGTTCTGTGGTATCATCTGCATCTGTGATTTTCCAAAATATAGTTGCATACTGTTTAAAGACCTTAGATTGCCAAATTATGGGAAAATACCAGAAAACCTACTTCTATTTTTCCCTGTCTGCCATCACACAATTCTGGGTTGTGACTTAATGCTATATCTCACAGACACTATGTACACTTTTCTGCAGTCCATTTCCCTAAAAGTTGAGATTCACCTGTTAAATTTTTTAACACACAGATTAAACCCTACTTATTTTTATGCTCCTTAAATTTTAGACTAATACTTAATTTCAACAAAATTCTATGTTTTTTCCACTTTTAAGTATCCTCTTTTCTACATTTTTATGATTTTTATTGTTGCATTCTTTAGGGTTAAGTTTTCCCAATTCCCTTTTCAAATCCTGAGTTAAGAAAATGGTCATTCTTTATGCATTCAGAAAAATTCAAGGGCAGTCTAAACATATTCCTTGAGGAGTTTGTAAATGACTTAGGCTTCTGCCAACATTGAATTTCATTCAATAAGAAAAGTTAAAATATTTATTATTTAAGTGGCTGCTATGAGTCAGATATTTAAACAGTTACAGCTTTCAAGGTTCCCATTATCCAGTTTCATCTTTCTTTCTTTAATGTTCGGGTCAGTGTTCCACTAATTATTTGTTGCCTCTTTCTTTCTTTTCACAAAAACAAGAAAGGAGTTAGTGCCTTCAGGGTTGATCTGACTCTGATAAAACTAGTGGAAATGCATGGGCAAAGTGTTTAGAAACCGTACAAAATAGAGATCACCATTCCCTCTCTGCTCAAGCCCTTTCAATCATTCCAAAGTACAGGTTACTCTATGCAGCACTGGACAAATGCCCCACAGCCCTAGTGAGAGTTTGACTCCTGTCCTTAGACAGAAGTCAAGGAAATAACAAGTAGGGTAGCATATGAGATTATTTGATGACAATAATTTAGTTTTACAGACGAGAGGTAAGAATTTTAAAATTACTTTCTTTTTTTTTTTTTTTTTGGTACCGGGGATCGAACTCGGGTCCTTGGGCTTACAAGGCAGGCCACCGAACCACTGAGCTAAATCCCCAGCCCTAGAATTACTTTCAGAGTTAAAATGCAGGAGTATATGTGGGTTAAAATTATAATTAATTTTGAAATTTGGAGAATATAAAAAAATGTCAAAATAACAAACAATATTTATTTTTTCCTAACTATTCCTAATGATGCCTATGATATACCAAGCTCAAGTAACATTATTTTCTTGCTTTCTAGAAAATTGTTATGTTAATCATATAGCACACAAAGCAAATTTGGGGATACTATTTTTCATTGTTTTAAATAATCCTACTGTAGATATAGTTTTATTTGTAGCATCTTGAAAATAACAGACCAGCCAAAATTAAATAAGATTCAAATTTATTTTATATATGTTATTTGTGACAAAACAGGTAGTTTGTATGCCAAATTATGCTATGATAAGTACTTTTTTGTGATAAGTACTTTAAAAATGATGCAATCAGACACTGATTCTCTGGTGACCTCATATATGGCTTTCACTCCTGTGACTCCTGACAGTGTAAAATTAATGATAGCAAGGAAAAATATGATAATATATTTGGCATTTTGTTTTTTTAAATTTTATTCTTAGCCTCATTAACACCTTTTATATTTTAAAAATACAATATATATATATATATATATATAATTATATAGCTTTATGGTGTTTACCAGAGTACTTTATAATTTTTAATAATTTGATCTCTTATATATCCCATATGAGGTGAAGTGAGTCCACATAAAGTGATTTTGCCCAGAAAGATTAATTTCCATATGATATTTTATGTAATAGACATAAAATGTATCAAGTAAATCAGTTAGTATTCACATCAGATTCCAGAAACCACACCAATTATTTCAGGAGAAAAAAATTCACATTAAATGTGTTGAACATGTAATGAATAACTGAAAAGGCAAAAAGAGTCCAGTGAATTATTTCAGAAGCACAACCTCAAAAAAATAGCTTTCACTCCAAAGTGATGGGAATAAAGAAAAGAGGCAGTGTGAGTGCCAGGTGAGTCTTGGAGAAGAAGGCTCACAGCAAGTCTGCTCTAGGAGGAGGGTGTGTCACTTCGATGGCGTGGTTGTCTAGGAGGAGAAACTAGGAAACAGTCTGGAGATAGAACCTTCTCCTGAAGAAAGGATATTAACTCCCTGATATTTCTATCCTATCAACTCCCTGATATTTCTATCCTGAGGATCTTGATAAATTCCCTTTGATAGAGTTAGAACTGCAAGCTGGAATTAATTATTGCTACAGGAACAAAGTCTTATTGTTAAGATAAAGAAGTGTTGCTAAGTATCACTGAGAAGACTTAAAAATACACAGACAGCAAACAAGAGATAATGATTGCTCTCTCTCTCCTTTCTCCTCCAGCTTTCCTCTAGTACCTGGGTTTGATTGTCTAACAGAAAGCCCATTAACAAAGCAAACATATGGTTTGCAGAGTCTCATTGCAAGAAACAAGTATAGAAAGTGGGTGGGTGGGGAGCTTGAAAGGGAACAGTTTAAAAACCAGCATATCAGGAATCGAATATCTACTGGCATATGATGAAAATGTCTGACAAAACCAGATGGGATAAAATCTGTGTTTGTTGCTGTTTTTTCTTTTTTGTCAATTCGCTCTCTTCTATATGAATACAAACCAGATTCAGACATGTAGGAACTGCAATGATGAGAGAGGCCCAGGCTCAAGGAGAACCATGAGAAGTACAGCTAGGAAGAAAAAGCAATATTATCTTAGTTGAGATATAAGTTAAAGGTCAGGAAATAGTGACAGGTTGTAACGTTGTATTTTTTTTAAATAGAGAGAAATCCTTAGGTTCCTGCATTTTCTTTCAGAACTTCTGCTACTTTTCATTAAGAGGTAAATTCTATTTCGGCCACCACTGGAACTGAGTTGTGCTCATCAGCTGTCAATGATGAAGTCCTGTGAAGTAAGTGACACAGAATACCTACAAAGATGAGACTGTAACGTAGATGCATCTTTTCCTCATGGATCTTGTCTCTGTTCTTTAGACACCTGGTTTTGTCTTTGAAGGCATCCTTTATTTTTCATAAATGTAGTAGGAATTTGCAACTGAGTCATTCCTTCAACCTATATCCTGCCCTTCGTAGGATGGGGATCTGAAGATATCTTTTCATTTTTTGTCTTTGTTATTTCAAGCTATTGGCATTTCCACGTCAGTGATGTTCTCTTTAAAACTTTCTGACTTTCCTTTGATTGTTCCTGGAGATTTTATCTATTAGATAAAAGATGTACTCACAAATCTCACTAAAGTAAGACCTTCTCTACGTCTTGGTTTCCCATAAGGACGGATGTTCATGGACATTGTCCTTGAGATTCTTAAATACTCTCTTGTTACATAAGGGAGGAAGATACGTCAGGCACAGTTTTAAGAGCCTTAGAAGGTCTTTTAAATAAAAAGTTCCATTGACATTTTATTATACAGTTTTCTAAGATTCTAGCAAATAAATTTATAGTCCTATCCTGGATTTAATTTTTATTCTGAAGCTTTACATTTGCAAACCACCTGATTGAATATGAGAACAAATTTTTCTCATTTCTCTTCTTTCGTTTTACTACAGAGAGAAAGAAGCTAGGAAAATTCCTTAGCTAGATCAACAGATTTAGCAGATATATTTTCTGCTTTCCATATGACCCCAGGTCAATAGTCTTGCTAAACTTTCTGTCACTATGTAACAAGAATTTCCTTACCTCCACTTTCAATAACATTTTTGTCATTTGAACAAATTTTTCTCATTTCTCTTCTTTCGTTTTACTACAGAGAGAAAGAAGCTAGGAAAATTCCTTAGCTAGATCAACAGATTTAGCAGATATATTTTCTGCTTTCCATATGACCCCAGGTCAATAGTCTTGCTAAACTTTCTGTCACTATGTAACAAGAATTTCCTTACCTCCACTTTCAATAACATTTTTGTCATTTTTGTTTAAACCCTCACTGACAGCCTTCTCAGTAGCAGACTAACTTTTGTTAACAAAAACCTTCCAGGCTTTCATTAACACTTTCCTCAGAGTTCTTCCACTTTCACTACTCCCTGGTCCCAAAGAGAATTTTAGATTTCATTGTGGCAGCATAAAACTCCTGGTACCAAAGTCTTTCCCAATTACTATGATTGCATAACAAATGAATCCAAATCGTAGGTTTAAGAGGGTGTTTTATGCATTATATATCTACCTAGTTTAAAATATAGTATACATAAAACTTAGCTTTAAAGTACATATAGCATATATGCTTATATAGTATATGTGATATATAATATATGACTATAGTATATTACATATACTACATAAACTATATCATATATAATAA
>NW_022900918.1:9022399-9031969 GCF_012274545.1 Fukomys damarensis
ATATATATATATATATAGCTCATGTATCTGTAAGTTGGGCAAGCATAAGATAGCTCATCTCTGCTTAACTGAGGTGGCTCAAAGTTTGGGAGATGGAGTCTCCTAAATCTTGCTTGATTTTATGTCCAGAAACTGATGTGGACAATCACCTGAAGTCTTGGTAAGAGGCTGTTTATCAGACCATCTTCACCTCGCCTTTCCAAGTGGCTTGGATACCCCACAACATGATGAATTCAAAGGCAAGAAGATCCCAAGATAGTCAAGTATCTTTTTCCTAGCAGCAATACAGAGCCTTGATCCAAGTCTTAGCAGTACGTAGTCAGCTAGATTTCTAAATTTCTGTGGATCAGTAACTCCTATAGGCCTGCCTTGCTCACCATTGTGACTTTATTTATAATGCTTTCTTTTGCCTGTTTTGTGGTTGTATATTGGATGTGGGGGAGAAGAAATATGCTATCTCTTTAATTTAGAGGTGTCAGACAAAGAACTTTACTCAGCTCTTGAAGGACTGCATGTAAAGAGACTCCATATATCTGGAATTTATATGCATAATATAGAGAGAGATGAAGAGATCTGGATCCTGAATATGCACAGCATATGTGGGCAAACAGGAAGACTATACTGTCCAAAAGGAGTCACAACATTATTTCTGGTCCCACATTATCTTTCATATTCCAGCATGAGATAGATCTATTATTTTCCCTCCTATTGAAATTAAGCAGGGTTTTATGGCTGACCTTGTGCCCAGCAAAGAAGCAGTAGAAGAGAAAAGAATGATTTCAGAGGCTAGGCCATCCAAGTGGTCTTCCTCTCCCTCTTCTCCCATGCCCTCTCTCCCTCTTCCTCTCCCTCCCGCTCTCCTTCTCTCCCCCAAAGCAGCTATCAGATTACCAAGAAATTTAGAGATGGTCTGCCTCACAAGTTCAGCTAAATTCTCGACAGCTAACAATCACCTCCTGACAGATGAGTGAACAGCCCTCAGATGACCAGACTTCAACCTTCAAATCACCACAGCTGACACAGAATGGGTAACAGCTGAGCTGTTTGTGCTGAGCCCTGCACCAACTCCCAACTTCAGGCTTGATGAACAAAACATAAGCCATCATAGACATAAGCTATGAGGGTTTTTTTGGTAGTTTGCTTCACAGTCATATTTGAGATGATTTATGTCACAGAGGGAAGGTTGTGTGAAAGGATATTAAGTATTTGCAGAAATAGCTAAAGTCAAGGAGTAAAGAAATATAAAAGAAGGAAAAAGCTGAAAATTCAGAGGACAGTGTGAGACCAAATACTGTGTGATGATTAATTACAAAAGATCTGGGACATTTCTTAGAGAAAGAAGGAAATGTGAGTTGATAATATAAGGTAATTGAAGAATAGAAAAACATTCTTAAAAGATATATTTACTTTTTAGATATACGTATGCTGAACACTGTACATCTTTCGCTTTTCAGAAACTGTTTTAAAGCTCTCTCACATACTTTATTCATGGTGATAAATATTACTTACTTTTCAATTTTATACAGTGTTCTTGGTCTACTGCATATTTTAATTCAAATTTTTAATGTTTTTTAAAAGGCTAAATAAGATAAGCATAGTTTGCTTTAAAAGGCAAAAAACCTCTAAGCAGTGCACCCCAAATTAATCATCATGCCCCCTTTTTCTCATATTTCTTTCCTTAATGGTTTAGAGATGAGCAGTCACATTACCATTATGTATGAATACTACTAAGCATAAATAAGTGGGACAGGTTGCCCTGCAAACAAATTTCATTAAAATACCTAGATTAACACATTTTAAAGGTCTCTTTAATGAATCTTTGTCCTTGTGATACAACATAAGCAAGAATAGGGCAAACTAAGTTGTAGAATTTTATATCTCTATTTCTAGCTTCAAACAATTAAGGGAGTTATAAATAAGCTCTACTCTCTTCATCCCACTCCAATATAATGAATGAGCCATCCTCATGAATCATAAAACTCTCACATCAACCCATCACCATCCCAAGATCATGAAAGGAAGATTTTAAGCCAGCATTATATTTTAGAATAAATCATGGACTTGGTAACTATTTCAGAATTGTAAACACTATGATTTTTAGAGTTACAGCATAATTCATATATCTAATCATTACATCTATGAACCCCGTCGTAGAATCACTGGAGCTCTCCCAATTTTTAGAATAAACCTTTGAAAGCTCAGGTCTTTAAAAATTATAGCAATGAGAAAAGTTACCAAACAAAACATTTTTAAATTTTAAGATAGAGTTTAATGAAAATTAGATCAATAAACAAAAAATGAGAAGACATAATTCTTTAAAGATGATGAGTTACATTTCAGCAATAATTAGGACATCACTATTATTACTGAAACAAAGGAATGCTTTTAGTTTTTATTATCAAAAGATAAAAAGAATGCAAAAGATGCCTCAAAGAGGGACTTAGCCTGGTAGAGCTTTCCTTATTTTTTCAAAATAAGAGCTATGATGTGCAGACATGTAACAATAAAAATATTAACTATATACATTTTAAACTTTAATATCCATTCCATATTGTCACAGAATTCCTTTTGTTAAATCATATAATATTATGATGATTTCTGTAACACATGGACATTAATACATATTCTGTTCAAGGCATTATTGTAAGATAGTGTAACTAATTTCTAAAATGTAGAAGGATTAAGGGGGAGAAGTAATCATATCCTAATTTAGTTTTGCTTCCACAAGGCTGATGAAAGCTTTTCTATTTCTTCATGCCTATGAAGATGTAGGTTATGATACATTTCAAAATTATAGTTTTGCTCTCTGAGAATTCACACATACTCTCAATAGCCATTTAGATAGATATTTTGCTTACTTTAAATAAATGTTAAATTCACTGCACACATATGAAGTGCTTTTTCATCTAATTTTAAATCATAAGTAAGTTAATATAACAAGTCTGCAAATGTTATAATCAGAATTTTGGACTTATTCTTTCTTATATAATTCATCTTTATTAAATGTTTAAATTTGCTTTTTCATTGGTTTCACATTTGATTTCACATATGCAGAATTTTGGGTACACAATACTTTTAGACATAAAAAAAAAACCCTCATCCCACAAAATGCCTAGATCTTAATAAAAAACAACACTTTGTCAGGTTAAATCCTCCCCTGAAAGACAAAAAATAATTTCCTGGGGGGGATTTCAAAAATTCAATGAAAGTAAAAGAAAATTTCAATAAAGTGCTCAAAATAACCAGATAGTGAATTTTTCACACTCACAGGATATTGTAACTAGATAACTTATTGATATGTTCATAAAAATATATTCTTAAAAGGTGTAGCAATGAGACTTGCAACATAGAATAGGAAAACAGACCTAAACTAGCATTTAAAAGATTTTATAAGAAATATTATTTAAAGAAACACTCCATACCTTTACCTATTTGAACACTTCCTTTCAATTTTCCAGCACTGCTGAACTACAACTTGCAGTCCAATTTGTTATTTCTTACTGCCTTTACTTTTTTATATTACAAATCCTTTCTTTCTGAAAAAAAAAGAACATCACCATTCCTTCCACAAAAACAAGTACACACTCAACTGAAAAGCTCTTGGGAGTCACAAGTTATTTATAATCAATTTTTTCTTATTATTGACATAATTTTCGTATCATAAAATAATATCCTTCAATGTCTCTTCTGAATTCCATTGGAGGACTGCAGGGTATTTTCTGCAGGATTGATGGATTGTAGCCTAGTTATTAACATGATGTGGAAAGATAAATTTTCTTACATGAATTCTACTATTAATTGGATAAATTATTTGTGGGCAAACTCCAGATCTGGTCAAGCTAAATAGCAAAAGGAATCACAGTTAAAATTCTAAGGACTGCAATTCATGAAGGAGAAAAATAGCGCAAATTATCAAGTTAAACAAACATGCATTCTTCCAAAAATCAAGGCTTGCAGCATCTCTCTTATTTGCTTTTAAGTATGATTATTATTTTACTCAGAGAGAAAATAAGCAAAGAAAACCATTGAAGAGTAAGCAGTATTTAAATGATCGCAGGCCACAAAACTCCCCCTATTCCACAGCAAAAATTTCAATTGCCAATATTATTTACATTTTTTCTTGTCATTCACTGCTGCATAGAAAGAAAAAAAAGTCTTAGAGATTTATTTCAGTTCAGCCACCTTATATTGAATAACTATGTTGTGCCAAAACTGAGCTAAACGAAGGATTACAAAAATAACAAGAATACAATCTTTGCCTTCTCTCTTTCCCCTCTTGTTTCTCTTATTTTACGTGGCTCACTAGGAGCCTGGAATTTTTCAAGATAATTGAAATATACCAGCATTCACAAGCAACCCTCTGGGACTCATATACTAATGGTGGTAGGGGGGTTAAAATAAACATAACTAAATAAATTATACACTATGTCACAATTTTAGAAAGGGGTAAATTAAATAATATGTCAGAATTCTAGAAAGGACAATGGAAATAAGGAGCATTGTTAGAGACCTTACAGGTACAGACATAACCGAAAGATACTGTAAACTGGTTCCAGACTCCTTCAAAAAAGAGACTATCTCAATAAAGTGAATTGCATGAAATTTTTTTGGTTTTCCAATTTTCCAGTGCATAAAAATGTTATAGTTTCACTATACTGTAGTCTAATAAGTGTGCAATAACCCTAAAAAAGTACATACTCAATCTTAAATGGATATACTTTAAAATACTTTACTACTACAAATTCTAATGATATTGGCTTCAGCGAGTCATAAGATTTTTGCTGGTGGAGGGTCTTGCTTCCATGTTGATGGCTACTGTTTGGTCAGTGTGGTAATTGCTGGAGGTTAGGATGACTGAAGCAAATTCTTAAGATAAAATAATGAAAGTGGCCACTTTGATTAGGTCTTGCCATTTGATAGCAATTTATCCACAGGAGAACTTCTCTCAAAATTGGAGTCAGTGTCAAGCCATGTTTTATGAATTGAGTTAATGTAATATTCTGAATCCTTTGTTGTCTTTCCATTACATCTGATGTGCACATCTTTACTAATCTTTGAGAGATTATCCTTATAGGTAATTCTTCACTGGTTAAAGTTCTGTCATGAGATTGTAGCATATCTGATGCCATATCTTCAGGCAATTTTAGTTCGCTTCCCATTTCCACTGTACTTTCAAGTACTTCCTACACTGAAATCTTGAACCCCTTCTAGTCATCGATGGGGGTTAGAATCAAACACCTTCCAAGCTTCTATTAATTTTGACATTTCAACCTTCTCCCGTGAGTCCCAAATGTTTTCAATGACATCTAAAATGGTGAGTCCTTTTCAGAATGTTTCAAGTTACTCGGTCCAGCTCTGTCAGAAGAATCACTATTTTGCCAGCGGCGGGTAGCCTAACAAAACGTGTTTCTTAAGTAGTAAGATTTGAGATTCAAACCTGATCCATGGGTTACACAATGGCTGTTGTGCTAGCTGGCATGAAAACATTAATTTCACCGTTCATCTCCATTTCAGCTCTTGAGTGACCAGGTGCATTGTCAATGCACGCTAATACTTTGAAGTAAGTTTTTTATTTCTGTAGGATCTCAACTGTAGGGATTATGGTGCTTAGTAAGCCAAGTTATATAGAGATGTGTTCTCACTCAGGTTTTTGTTGTTCTGTTTTTAAGTAGATTTAGTATAACTTTTTAAGGGTTCTTGCACTTTCATAATGGTAAATGAGCACTGGCTTTGATTTAATGTCCCTAGCTGCATTAATCTAACAAGAGTCATCACTTCTTTCGAAGTTTTGAAACAAAACATCGACTTCTCTTTAACTATAAAAATCTTACATGCCATCTTCTTCCCTTAGAAAGCATTTTTTCTCAAAATTCTATTATCTATTATAATCGCCTTCATCAACTATCTTAGCTAGGGTTTCTAGACAGTTTGCTGCAGCTTCTATATCAGCACTTCCTGCTTCACCATGTACTTTCATATCATAGGAATGACTTCTTTCCTTACACCTCATGAACTGACCTCTTCTACTTCTGAACATTTTCTAAGCTTCCTCACCTCTCTCAGCTTTCATAAAATTGAGGAAAGTTAGCTCTGGACTAAGCTTTAGCGTAAGGTAATGTTGGGGTTGGTTTGATCTTCTAAACCTTTCTCCACATCAGCAAAAATGTTTTCTTATCATTTGTTTTTTCACTGGAATAACATTTTTCATTTCTTTCAAAACTTCACTTTTAATGAGAAATTACAGGAAATTCATAGGAAAATGGATACATATTGAGGATATACTTCTAAGTGAAATAAAGAAGTCACCCGTGTAAATACCGAATAGTTTCTCCGGTGTGGATAACTATAATAGTACATAAAATCCTAATGATAATGGACAAATTGAAATAAAGAAGTCACCCGTGTAAATACCGAATAGTTTCTCCGGTGTGGATAACTATAATAGTACATAAAATCCTAATGATATAATGGACAATGTGAAATAGGAAGAAAAGGGCTGAAGGTGCAGGGAAAGGGGAAAGGGTAGGGGAAAGGGAATGAGGGAAAAGAAAAAAAAATATGAGAAAATGAAAAAAATGGAAATGAAGTGTTAGTGATGGGGCGGGGAGAAGGAGTGAAGGGAGGGCGGGGACAAGGGGAGAAAATGAGAACCAAGACCTGTCCTGTCAAGGTGCACGATCCCAGTGATGAATGTAACTGTTCCGTATCCCTAAAATGTACCAATAAACTCAATGAGGAAAAAAAAAACTTCACTTTTACATTCACAACTTGGTTAGCTGTTTGCTGCAAGAGGCCTACTTCTGGCTCTCAGTTTTCAACGTCACTAAGCTTAATAATTTCTAGCTTATGATCTAAAGAGAGAGAGGTGATTCTTCCTTTTGCTTGAACACTTAGAGACCATTGTGCAGTCGTTAATTGAACTAATTTCAATATTTTTCTGTCTTGGATATAAAGGGAGCTAAAGAGAGGGCAAAGGAGTGGATAGCTAGTCAGTGAATAATCAAAACATACACAGTGAAATGCACGGTCTTTTATGAACACAGTCAGTGCTGCTCCTAAGATAATTACAGCAATGACCTCAAAGATCACTGACCACAGATTACTATAACAGATAAAACAATGATGAGAGTGTTTGAAATATTGGGAAAATTACCAAAATGTGACATGTGCACAGAGGATATGCAGTTAGATAAATGGCACCGATATTCCTGCTTGATTCAAGATTGCCACAAAATTTCAATCTGTACAAAAAAAAATGTAGTATCTGTGCAGCACAGTAAAGAAAGGAATAGCTGTATGGCAATAAAGGTGTGGGTAGGAACTGGATTATCAATTTCAATAGTTTGGTGAAGGTAGGTAGCACCCATCCAAAAGTTTGCAGTTGGGGAGACACTTGAAAGAGGTGAGAAAAAGGTGGACTTTCATTCCTGTAGAAAGATCACTACAGAATGAGGAAAAGACAAGGGAAGGTGCTAAGGAAAGAACACATAGATATCATTGAGGAGCAGTGAGAACCTAAAAAAGAATGAGCACAAAGAGAACAGTAGAAGGTTAAGTCAGAGAGAAAACAGGAATGAAGGCTGTTTTAGTCGTTTTCCTATTGCTGGAACACAATACTCCATACTCATAAATTACCAAGAAAGATTTTATTTGGCTCACAGTTTTAGAGGATTCAGTTCATGGTGAGCTAATACCAAGACAGGCACATTGTGGTGGAAGGACGTGGTATAGTAAGGATGCTTACTGCAGAGTAGCCTGGAAACAGAGCAGGGGCATCGCCGTCCAAAAGAGTGAAGGATCAGCCATAGAAAGGCCTTGTCTCCACGACCCATTCAGATCCATTCAGAAATATGCTGCACCAATCCCCCGGGGCAGCTATCAAGCCACTCAAGTTGATACAATCTTACTGTCACAGTCCACCACTTGTCAACTTGACACCTAAACGTATCTCTTTAAGACATGTTTATTTTCCAAATAAAAACAATAATAATTATTAATTCTGCCTCACATGATGATAGCACACAATAAAAATAGAATAATCTTTTCCCCAAGGTATCAACAGTTTCAGGACTTCTGAAAGAGTCCAAGTCAAGCTTTCCTCTGAGACTTAAGACAAACTCTTAGCTGTGAATGTCTGTAAATATAAAACACAAGTTATAAAATCCCAAAGTACATTGGTATATGGTAAATATTTCTATTCCCAAAGAGGGGAATAGGGGGATAGAAAATAATTGGACCACAACTCAGCAGGGCAAACATTAAGACCTGTAGACTCCGCATCTAGCATCTGGGACGTATAGTGGTGAGCTGTGGGTTCCAGATGCCTGAAACAACCCCACCCCTATGGCCTTGCTATTTGTGCAGTACATGGCCTTTCTCTTGGGCTGGCTCCCCTCAGAACCCGCAGCTTTCCTGGGAAGATATTCCATATTCCTGATATCAGGAATATCTCTTCCTGCAATCTCACCACACCTGACCTCGTTCCCATGGCTTTATACACGATTATCTTAGGGGCTCATTGCCCGGCCTCTCAGGGCTTCCTGTGAAATCTGGGTGGAAGTCTTCTTCACTCTACAGTTCTTTCACTCTGCCTGCTGTAATACCAGCATCACATGAACAGTGTCATAGTCTGCTGTCAGTGGGAGCAGTAGCCAGACACCTTTGGACCATTGCTGCAGTGTCCTTTGAGTGCCTGGATGGTTGATCATGGTAAAATGAATCCTGAGAAACTAATTCTCTATATACTTGTTCTATAAAGGGGGTCAGGGGCTCTCTTCTCAAATGAAAGATTTATGCTTTTGTACTTTTGAGCCTGCCATGGGTGAGGCCATGAAGATTTTTGAGATGCTCTCAAAAGCATCTTTTTTCTTGTCCCTGTGCAGAATATTTGATTTCTTTTTTTTTATTACTTTTTTTCTTTTTATTGAGGTTATTGGTACAATCTAGGTATACAATACAATTACATTCATCATTGGGATTCTGTACCTTTACATAATAGGTCTTGATTCTCTTTTTTCCCCTTGTCCCTGCCCTCCCTTCACCCCCCTCCCCTCCCCATTTACAAACACTTTATTTCCACTTTTTTAGTTTCTCATATTTTTTTCCTCTCCCTTATTACCTCTCCCCCACCCTTCCCACTTTCCTTACACCTTTAGCCCTTTACTTCCTATTTTACATTATTAATTGTCTCATTAGGATCCTGTGTACTATTATAGTTTTTCACACCAAAGAAACTATTCGGTATTTCAGTTAAAGAAATCTCTGTATGAACATTAAAAATAGGGAATCCTAAAATAAAACTAAAAAGGAAAGTAAAAGAGAAAAGGCAATGATGTAACATCAAAATAATCCTTAATTCTGGAGATGAAAATGGTCCCTGAACATATTTAAATTGCTTCTTGCTCTTATAGTCTTATCTTATTCTTTTTTCATTATTTAGAGAATAATTTATTAGTTTCTGTAATCAAACCCACGTACATATGACCTTACATATTTAGTACGATGTGTTATCCCTGTACACAGGGAAAAAAAATAAAAAATAAAAATAAATTAACATTTCTAGACCAATAT
>NW_022900918.1:9032173-9051066 GCF_012274545.1 Fukomys damarensis
ACTAATAATAGTATGTTATGCATCGATAGCAGCAACAGCTTTTCCAGGTTCTGCAGTCATCTGAACAAAATTATAGACATTCAGCACATTCCATTAAAAAAAAAAAAACAAAGAAAAGAAGAATAATATCCAGAAAACAGCAAAGTTCTGTTGCTGATTTCTTTTTAGTGATGCTGATATCCACCATAACCACACCTTCTTTGGCTCCAATTTTAGAGATAGATTTTTCTGGGTTAAAAACTTCAATTCTTCAAAATTTTCAGATTTTTCTTTTGTCATGATTCTCACTATGAACCTTGCTGAAAGCAGGCAATAGTACTCATACCACAGCCTGAATGCTGGGCTGTCTTGAAATTTCCTTCACCAGATTAATTCCATTACACTTACTCTCAGTCACCTGAAAAATATTTGGGCATGTCCAAAAAGATAAACAAACTTTCTTCCATAGTGTTACTCACATGGCCTTTAAGTCCACTTATCAGTGAAGTCCTTGTTCCCAACTCAAAACTCATGAGCTAGTCCTAATGTAGGCATTTCTATCTGTATTCTAGTCTTTTGAACTCCAATGACAATCACTTATCAGGCTCTTCTGACATCATTCTTAGGTTTCTCTGGCTTCCATCTCTGTTTTCAAATCCTCCTACAAACTAATTCCAATGACTTCTAAATCATATGTTCAAATACAGTCACATCAACTATTCCACTTCTGGGCTGGAGATTTAGCTCAGTGGTGCCACCACCTGCTCGCAAGCTCAAAGTTCTGAGTTCAATCCCTGGTACCAAAAAACAAACAAAAAAACAAACAAATGACCCCATTTCTAAAGTACTAATTTTCTATAATAGTCCCTTGCTGTGGCTGGGACAAAATACCTGATACTTGAAATGGTTTACTTTGGCTCATGGTTTAATTTCAGGGGATTCATTCTGTGACTGATTGTCTCCAAGGCAGGAAGCTCATGATAGAAGGCTATGACTGTTGAAAGCTGCTTAGTACATGGAAGATAGGAAGCAGAACACCAGAGAAGAAGGGGTAAGGAACTAACATAGACCCAGGCAGGCCTCCATGCACCAGCCAAACCAGAAGTGTGCTCCATTAATCCCCAGGAGAGCTCCTAAAATAATCAAGCCAACACATAGAAATTTAACCATCAAAAAGGCAGTTCTCATAAGGCAGATTAATAATTTGACTTTTACTCTGAATGGGCTAAAGAACCAGTGAAGGTTTCGGAGCTGCAGGGTGACATAAATCTCACTTACTTTAGTAGTTACCTGAGAATATAAAAGTGAAAGCAATGCCGTTTGTGCCACATTATTTTGAGCTTGTTGCTTTGCTATTCTGATAGTTGCTGTGTCTTTTCCAGCTTTGTTCTCCATATAGCACAAGCAATAGGAAAATATTTCTACATGAGCAACCCTTCCATCCTGCAGGATAATTCAAATGTTATCTGCATTATCAACTTTGAAGAGACAACTAGTTATAAATATTTTTTTAATCCTCTTAACAGGTTTAATCAATGATATCTTCATCAAAGTGGGGCTCCGAAACTCAAGTTACATTGACAGAGAAGAAAAATGTTCTAAGCCATAAGCATAGGTAGGAGAGGAATGAGCACATTTATTTATTGTGTTATACATTAAAAGTTAGAATTGAAGGCTGAAAATGGGAAAAATTTACAGCAGTAAATCTTTCAAAGATTAGTCTCCTATCTAGTAGAGACATTTCCCCTATCATCAGACACAAGTAACATAAAGATGGTTTAGTTTCTGTTTTCTTTATAGTTTTAACATTCTGAAAAAGAAGTTATGAGGGCAAGTTAACCTATTAAAATGGTTTGAGTCCTTTGAAGAAAAGATATTTTTATTAGCTATATGTTCAAGGCATTCTTTCTGTCTTTGCAGTTTTCTTTCTCATAAAAGATATTGTCTTTCAAATGGATTTAAGCTATCAAATGTGTTTTCACTTACATTTATTTCATCTACTTAAACATGCTAGGGTCTATTTGAAGTATTATTTTATTAAAACTTTATCTCTTCAAAAATAATACAACTAAGAAATTCTGACAAACTAAACATATGATATGCTATAATGTAAAAATTGATCTCATTACTGATTCCTACTATTGCATGATTAAACCTTGTCCCTCCACCATATCTACCCTCCACTACATCTCAATACACACTGGACATTATCATATTCTTTAAAACTAAATCTGTATGTGTTTTAGCCAATGTCTAAACTGCAGACCATTATCTGGCCCACTGCTCTGTCAAGGCATGAAATAAATCTCTATTCCAGATATTGGAAAGGCAGCAGCACCCCTTGTCTTCAACACATGATTCCTTAAATAGTACCCCAGTGGCCTCAAAGAGTCAACGCACTTCTTTAAGCCTAATTTATTCTTGGAATATGACCTACGTGCTGGGGAGGATAGAACACATTATCTGATGTTCAGATTGCTCAACTAGAGAATCAAAACATTAAAAAGCATATGGTATGAATATTGTCCTGGTGAAGGCACATTGTTCCACTTTGGAATTACAACAAGCAATACAGAAATTGGTATTAACTCACTAAGATCCTTTCTTCCAAATCAAAAGACTACAAACTTTCAGGAAGTGATATGAGAGATTACATATTCTAAAGGCTTTCTATCTTCCACATCAGAGTCAATGATTTTATTAAGAAAAATATCTTCATAAATAGCCAACAGACCATTTTTAAAACAGGCATACACTCCTTTTAGTCTTGTCTTAGCCCTGTACTGACAGTGGCAATGAAGATGTTCAGAAATAAAGACTTTGAGCTGCTGGCTGATGCTGAAGTTAAACGCACATGACAGAACTACCAGCTCTGATGGATGGGCTCTGGACCTGCTGTGCTGACAAAAGGCTGGGATGTTTGCAATGGTTGGTTATCAGTGAAAATGGGCATTACCTGACTTGGCATTTGAACACTTTGCAGAGTCTGAAGTCAGAGTCAGCGCTGAACCCTGAAGACATGATGCTAGCAGGGTTAATAGATGGCAGAATCTGTCCGTCCACTGTGGTGACATATTATTTACTGGATCCCAGAAAGAGACCTTTAAATATAAATACTTGGAAAGTTAAATTTCTTTTTTTCTACTGGAAATACTAGAAAACACATAGATTCTTACATGGTGCATAATATTTTTCACGAGCTCTTGCAGTATGAAAAAAAAATTAAGTCTTCATTTCCATCATTTATTTTTTCCAAACTACCATAAATCTAAGTTTTTAGGTTCATTTGGCTCACAGGTATTATAATTTTGCTCATTCTGTCTATAAATAGAATGGATGGTGATTTCACACTTTAATTTTGTTGGGTTTATTTTTATATATTTATTTATATAAATCTAGTTAAAAATATAAACCACCTAAAGGCTTTCTGGAAAAAAAAGAAAAAGAAAAACAAACCAAAGAATGTAACATAGAGGGAAAAAACAAACATCAAAGCAAGAATACAAAAAAGTATTTCAAAAATCATACTGAAAGCACTGCAATTAAAAGAAAATTTGACTATGGGGTTCCAAATAGCTCAAGTAAATAAAATATTATGGGGAGAGAGATCTCTTCTAATCATGAAGCAAACATCTCAGTTCATCAAATAAAACCTGCTTTTTTTTATGTTTCATAGTTCAGAGAGCAAAATTTCCAAGAATGTTTTTCTTCTAACATAAGAACCAATCTCCACAGAAGTTTTCACAGAAAGTCCAGTAATATCTATCACATAATTTTTCCTTTTATTTACCCTCTACAGGAGGCAAGGACATAATTATAGCCTATGAATGAATGGAGAGAAATAATATAGCTATGTAGTATTATGGCAGTTTAGCTTAAAATGAATTGTAAATCTTAGCGTAACTCCAAGAAATAAACTAAACCAAGACTTTGTTTCCATTTTTTTGTTTTCTCATATTAATTCCATTTTCTGTTTTATTTTCCCTAACCCATCCCACTTCCCCTGCCCTTTTGGAGCTTCTCTTCCTGTTTCATATTATCAATTATACATTTTGATCCTTATTTACACTTTTAGTGTTTCACACCAGAGAAAATCATTCGGAATTTACATGTGTGTCCTATTTATTTCACTTAAGTTTGGCCTCAATATGCATCCACTCAGCTGTAAATGACTCTTTGTTAATAGGGAGGGGTGGAGGGGTTGCAGTGAGAGCAGGGCAATGGGGAAAAAATAAGAACTAAGATATATTATGTACAGGTACAAATTTGCAATGATGAATGTCATTATATTATATACCTAAAATGTATCAAAAATCTTAATAAAAAAGAAATAAACGAAACCAAAGACTTACTAAAAGATCATAATTATGTCCCCAATATAAGAAATTTTTTACAAATTATTCTTAACAAACTCCAGTAATTTTTCAGGATAATTACTGAATAAATAATAATAACAAATTATGCAACAGCTCATACATAAATAAAAATAAGCAATCATCTGAAAGTTGCATGAGATACAGTTCTTACTGATACATAGAAGAAAATGCATGTGCTTTCAAAATTCTGGTTAAGGCTGTCCACAGCACGGCAACTGATGAACTGGGGAAGCGGGAAACAGTTGTTGACTACTAGGTTGTGCCAAAGAATCAGAACAACACTCCTTTCAGAAACATCTCGAGTATGTGCAGAATGACTCCTTGATCAAAAATAGTCTAAATACTACAGACTCCATCACTTTATTATATGTAAGTAAGTAACCAAATACAAAAATAAGGGGAAGTTGCATGAAATGGTCTAAATGGTTTTTGAATTTCAGTATTTACAGTGAATTATATAAAGTTGCCTCATTAGTACATAAAAAATGGTAGTATTAGCAATGTGACATGCTCCTATCCGTGACAGATTTTATTTGTTCAGCCAGATATAAAGTTTTTATCTCTCTGTGTAATGTTCCAAATATTATGTACAGTTATAGGAAGCATGTTAAAATTTTACTGAGAAATTGTGATATTTAGAACCAATACTACAACAAAGAATTTTACTTTTGTCCACATAACTTAATCATATATTTCACCCCTGCTGGGCTGACACTTTTGCTATAAGAGAAAAAGTAGACAGAAAAATAGATTGCAGAAAGCAGATTGATTGATTATACTTACAGAAACCTTAGGGGTAAACATAAAAAAGAAACAAAATATATTTTTCTAAAATAATACATTTTTACCATACAACTAAACTCTATTTTTGGGATCTTATTTTTAAAAAGCAGGCTAATATTGTATGAATTGCATACATAAAACACCATTTTCTAAATTGGTGGCCTGAATTACAAGAAGCACGTTAGAAGAAATTGTTTTGTGCTCAAGTGTAAGAAAATACAGGTAAAAGAAAGCTAACTGGCTGTTTTCCTGAATTTATTCTTTATGTCTTTCACATGATTATATATTTTGTAACTATTCTGGAAAGGGTCATATTATATGCAGGATCTGCCACACATATTTGATTAAGGAATAGTTTCATAATTAAATACATGTGTTTCTTGGGTTACAGTTCAGGAACTGCTGTCTTAGGGAGTCACCAAAGAAAAGCCAAATTCTCAATGATAAATGATATCATGGAAATAATAATCATAATATTTACTTTAAACCAAAGTATATATATATATATTATATTACCTATGAACAGAATAAATTTTCCTTTTCAAGTTTCATATACTATCAAAATATCCATCAGAATAACCCTCAGTATTCAGTACAATTTAACCAAATTAAAGTCAAAGATATGGACAGAATACCTTTAGATGTGATATAGGAAAAATAAATAATCATTTAATTGATACTGTAATCTAACTTCTTGATGGATAGTTATACATTGAGAGAAATAAACTTGTAAGAATTATTTTCCTTTCTATGGAATATTAACAAAGTACTCAAAACATATTGAAATTTTACTAATATAATTGTGTTTCATATTTGAGATTGTATTCCTATACAGCTACAGGAGAGATCAGTACCTAAGTCCCTGTGATTTTAGTATCTAAAGTATTTTCTTCCATATTAATTTTAATTCTACTTTACAATAAATATAAATTGAACTTGTTCAAATTGTTATTATCATTGACAAACATACATGAGCAACTTTTTCATGCCACGTAGCCTACCCCTGAACCTAAGCCAAGCACTTGACTGGGATCAATATTACTGGCAGAAGTTTCTGTGTGGACATTATTGAGAGAGAGTAAAACAGTGAATTACAGAGATGAATGAGATATATCCAGAGATAGATATATAGAAAGATAAACAGAGTAAAATTAATCAAGATCTAGAAAATGACACAACAGTAGAGTCTTAAATCTATGTGGCCATCACAGTTTCTAGAATAACTGTAATTTTTCTTCACAAAACCTTTTTTTCTTATGAAAACGCAGATGCATCTAAATCCACCATACGGGGATTCTTTGTTCTTTATTCTCAGTGAATAGTTTGAAATGAAAACAGTACCAGACTCATAGGAAGTGAAAAATGTTGTTTTATTTTATTTCATTTCTATATATTTTTTTGTTATTTCAGAGCATTGCGTGCCAAAGGTTTAGAGGTACTTTAATAGCCAGGCAGATGTGCTACACCCCTTCCTGCCTGCCTGATGCCTAGACCACCTGTCTGAAGTGTTCAGTTGGAGTCTGTGGCCTGAAAATCTCTCCAGGCTCTTTCTTTTAATGACAATATAATTTTGCTCTTATCCAAGGGCTCCAGTGTTCTCCTGGGATACAGGATCCAAAGAGCCCTTACAGGCACTTACCGTGTGTCCTTCAGTTCTGACTGGCACAGGAAACTGTCTTTCTTAGTGTGACCTCAGTTTGTCAGCCTCACGACCTCATCACACTGCCAGGCAGACAACGCGGATATTTAAATCTCCAACCTGGGCTCGGGGTTGGGCTTTGGCTCCGTGTAGACATAAAGGATAATAAATAAATTTTCATGCTTGGTAATTGCATTGTACTTGTTTATTGTAATGTAAGGAATATGTACTGGAAATTTGTAGGTAAAACAAGAAAAATAAAAACAAATGAATTTACTTTATGACTCCTCTTTAAAAATAATGATCAATAAAATGTAGGTAGAAGTAGCTTTAGTAGTAGCTATAAGAAGAAACACTTTAAAATAATGAGGTTCTTTATTCCCTTGGACAAATATATTATTCAGATACAACTGTATCTTAATGCAATGTTTTCCATTTAAAATAGCTATTAATAAAGTAAATGAATGAAGCATTGGCTCCTTGTTTCTTAAACATTCATGTAATATTTAAAATAATGATTCTAACATATACTTGTTATAAACATTCCTTTAAATGGTGTTAAGATTTAAAAAGAAAATATTTTCTTTTTTTCTCATTCTTTATTGCAAGATAAATAAAAGAGAGTAAAAGGCTTGGACATTGTGTTCACAACAATGTTATAAGATTCTGAAAGTTTAGTCTCAAGTTTAATTTTCTTTTGCATTTAAATGTTCAACATGCAATGATGTTGATGTCTGGTTTACTGCTTGTTTACCAAATCATTTCAACTCCAGCCACGGGGTGAAATACAGCTCATATTTCATGACAAAACAAGGCTGCAGGGTCGGGGATTTGGCTCAGTGGTGCTGCCACCATTCTCACAGGGTAAGGTCCAGTGTTCGAGTCTGGACAAAAAAAGAGAAAGAAAAGAAAAGAAAACAAGGCTGCTCTGTGTACATGTATTTCATGTAATCAAATGAACTAGAAGATATTTATATATAAGAAGTGAAGTTATGTTCAGAGTTTAAGTATCTTCTATAATTGATTACAAATTAAATTGCTAGTAAATATTATTTGAATGTAAGACTTGCATGCATTCAAATACAAGGGAAACTATTTGCAGTTAAGTATTCTAAGGAATTTTCCTGCCACTCTCCAAATCCTAGATAAATTGTTTGATAAGAATACATAACAAATAAATGCAAAACTCAGTGTTCACATTACAGTGCCACTGTAATAGAAATTTTCAATTAAAATATATGAGCTTCTGCTTTTCTGTCCTGCTCTTAAAAGTCTTAAACAGAGGTCCTGCCTTGGTACTGATGTGCTTGCCTCCAGGCACACTGTCCTCTTTCTCTACCTACCAAGTTACTACATCTCTTCCAAGGCCCTTTCTTTTCTTTCTCCTCCCACCCCACCCCTGAAACGGATGAGGTGGTTGGGTTTTTGTTTTGTTTTGCATTGTTTTTGTTTTTGTTTGTTTTCTGGTTTACTGGGGATCGAACACTGGACCTTGCACTTGTGAGGCAGGCGGCGGCACCATTGAGCTAAATCCCTGGCCCAAGGCCCTTTTCAAAAGCTCTTTTCCATAGAGCTTTCCCCTCTGTACAAGTCAGAATTAATTACTTCTTCCTATGGGCTCTCAAAGCACTTTGAACTTCTAAATGGCAATTACTTTATTCTGCCTTCCACTATTTACACGTTGAAGTATGTCTGTTTCACAAGACTTTAGGTTCCTTGAAGACAGTATCTTAATCAACTGCTTTCCCCACCCCCAGCCCACTACACTGAATTTTTTCCAAACATATGTACTCACCTGTAACTTGGGAAATGGTCACATAATGAGTGCCCAATAATTTGAGTTTTTAAAAACTGCATTGAAATTATTGTCCTTTTGAGTCTTTTCCAGTCAAATTCTGATTACTTTGATGCCTTTCTAAATTGACTGGTTTGTACCTTTCAAAAGATGTCAACAACATTAAAATTGTCTTATGTGTGATATTTTCCAATATTCCACGGACTCCTAAATGCACCCTTTAATATATCATACCCATAGAATGTCTAAAAATGTCAGTTGGATAACTATCTTTTCCCTGTGCTTTACTAAGATTAACCTTTTGAGTCATATAAATCAAAAATTCAAGGAAGAAAAAAAGCTGAAATGGATGTCACCTTTGTCTCTTTACTTTGTGAAACTTTCAACTTGAAAATTGTATCACTGGTGATGTTTTAAACGTCTACCTACATTTCTAAGGTATGTCTCTCCATGGCAATAACACTAGATACTATTTGTTCTGAGACATCCTATAATTTATTGACATTCATTAGAGACATATGATTACTGACTTTTAGAAATTCTTCCATGGAGTATAGATAGTGACTATATAAGTACTGAACACAGACCTATTGTTTTCATTTCTAACCAGTGTCTAGTCCGTAGGCTATGTTGCAATACAAAAGATGATTTCAGTGTGAATGTAGACGCATTCATTAACCCTCAAGAGGCAACACAAAAGCACTGAGCCCCGTTTTCTAGCCTAATTTATTTTACTGATAGCTAGTTTTATATAAGACCGAATGAATTTCTTCCTCATTTAATTTAGTATTACATTTAATATTATCTTTTCATAGTTTTTACCGAGTTTATAATTATTGAATTTTTGTGCTAACCAGTTTGAGACAGATATCTATTCTCATCCTGTAGACAAGAAACTGAGGTTCAGACATTTAATGTCAAAAAAATTCCTTTATTCTTTTCTATGCCAAGATCTTAGCTCTTTGTTAAACTTAGTAACAGAAAAAAAAAAGTGTTAGAGACATGAGTGGGTGAAACTTAGAAGCACTTTAAAAGAACTTGCCTTCAAATTAATTGCTACTTGAGTACATATGTACAGTATATATCATATGTGCTGGTATGAATTTTAAATATTTTTCATATTTATGAAGAGCTACATAAGATACAAACATAATCCACTATAATTCTTATATTTAAAAACATTTATCTCCTACTGTTTATCTAAAATTTTTTGTCTGTATGCATATCTGACCATGTATCAAACTAAGTTCAAATAAAAGAATTTTAAACAAGCCCCAGTAATGTATATTGCTCTATTTTGAATATCACTAAAAACTAGTGCTCATGTTTTGACACATATAATTGTGAAATTGCACCAGAAATTGTTAGTGCAAGGATCTATAAAACAAAAGTATATACAATCAGAATGGAATTTGTATTATAGATAAAGAGTGCAAAGCAATAATGTACAAGTTCAGTTTGGGCCTTAAATTTGACCATATGGTTTTTTTGGAATCCACAGCAATTGAGAAAAAATAAAATGAATAAATAATAAGCTAAGAGAAAAAACTTAGAAGAAATATAACCTACTATTCATTTTAAATATTTTCTATCATCGTACATTTTAAGAAGAAATATAAATTTAGTAAAAACATCAAGGCTAAGCATAAATTTAAAATAACATGAAGATATATGACCACTTAAACTCTAAATGTGACACCTTTTTATAACCAAAATTGTATTAGAGTGTAAGTAATTAAAATTTTCTGAAAGGAGAGGATTAGGTCTCAGTTTATAACAGCAGCATTATTTACATTTTAATTTACAAAACAATTTTTCAGGCATAATATTATCTTTTAAAATGTTAGTATGAGTACACAGAAGGAACTGGTTTATGGCTTGTGTTTAGAAGATCCCCAAAAACCTCATGTGGATGAGGTGGAGCTATTTTGGAAGTGGTTGAATCTAGAGTATATGATGCTGGGATTAAAGGCGTGTGATTACTAAGCCACTACATATGAGTGAGTAGCTTGGCACCATCCTAATCATGTAGTGTTAATAAGATAAAAGGGGCAGAAAGAAGCCGTTAAAATCTCTTATGGCTTTTGCTGTTTCTGCTGTCATGAACTGTTACCCCTCTGCCACCGTGCCTGGGAGCCAGCTGATTATGAACTAAAACCTCTACAAACTATAAGCTAAATAAACCATTCCCCCTTTAACTTTAGGTGTCTGGTATTTTGCCTCATCAAAGAGACAAAAGTAACTAACTTAAACTGTTTAAGAAGCCAATAAGAATAGATGCTGTAGGGGCTTGTATATGATTACATACCCTTCTAAAATGCTTCTACTTACAAAGGAAGCAGATATTTTGGTGATATTTCATTTAGATCAAAACATAGAGGAAAGCCTAGAGAAAGTTTTTAATTTAAATTTAATATTTTAATTGTGTTCATCTGATTTTTAGTTTAATTCATCTTTAAATAACTGTTTCCTATTTTATTTGGTAAAACCAGTCTATCCAAAATATAGCAGCCATTGAAGATGGCACTTGTCTGTAATCCTATTTAGGGGGCTAAGCTCAAATAATTGCAAGTTCAAGGCCAGCCTGAGCAGCACAGGGAGACCCTGCCTCAAAATAAAATCATCAATACTAATAGGAAATGGAAAGGCTGGAGATGTAGCTCAGTGAAAGAATGCTCCTGGGTTTAACTCTCACTACTGAAACAAAATTTTGAAGAATAGCAATAAGAACAGGGTGCTATTTTATAACCAAAGAACAAAGGATTCTAATGTGCAGTTGGTTTTGATAATGAGATGAAGGCTCACTGAACTCAATTTATCAAAAATGAAAGAGTTCAAAGCTGCAATATCAGGTTCATAATATTTTATAATTACTTTTATAAGTATATATATATACATATATTATAAAAATTTGATACATGATGATATAGACTATCACCATGCTTTTCGGAAAGCAAAAATATTATCAATATTATTATTACTAAGAAAAATGTTTATCTAATAATCTAAAGCACATAAGGCCTGATAACAGGTACCAGAGATAAGATAAAAAGAATTTTACATAGGAATCATTTTTATAGTATTTTACAATTAACAGAATTATTCATTGGTTGTAATAAGTCCAAAGTAAAATTAAATCCCAACAGGTTAGATGAAAAGCTCTATATATACAACAGATTCTTACCAGTGATCAATATAAAGGTACAAAACTAAATTGACATAAAATTGTGCCAATAAATGAAATATAAATGAGTATAAGACATTTGAGAAAAAGTAATTTTATTTATTTGTCTTTTTGTTTCTTGTTACCAGAGATTGAACTTGGGCCCTTGCACTTGTGAAGCAGACAGTGGGACCACTGAGCTAAATCCACGGCCCATACCCTCATTTATTTAAAATGAATATGTTATGCGATATTCTGATTTAAGAATCAGGAAAAATTATAGAACTAATTACAGCTATCACATCCAAAAGCTGAGTCTTCCACTTTAAAATCCTCTCTACCCTGAGGATTTAAATAGAATTTGAGAAGAAAAAATATGTAACAATACAAAAAATTAAAATATTCTATTTCTGGCCAGCTTTTGTGTCTTGACAAACTGAAAATGTAATATAAGATTCTGGGATAGCCAGAATGAAGTTATTCAGACATCAAGAGAAAAAAGTAGCTTTTCTTAAATATGAATGCACATTGGAAGAGCCTATCATCTCTGTAAATTTTAACTAAATTTTAATTTTTATAAAAAAGTCAAGTAAGTTGGATAATAAGTGTACTTGAAAAATTCATTTAATTTTCTTTAAAAATGTAAAAACTTTGAACCTATGTATCTAAGCACATAGTCTTAAATACATGGTTTAAAGTTAATGTTTTTTGTTGAATTAAGAGATGGCAGGAAATCTATTTCATTTAGGTCATTGTGGATTTGTTATTGTATGTAATGTCCACTTCAAAAGTTAGAAAAAGTTCTTATTTCTCTAGACATTGAGAAATTTAATTAAACTTCTATAGAACCGTTTTTGTGGGCCATTCTTGATTTTGCAAAGAAATAAAAATGTAATATTTAGCAGAATTATTGAATTCATAATTTAAAGATTTGCCCCTAAGCCATTATGTTTTATCCTGAGGTCCCAGTGACTGCCTCCCATATTCTCCTGCGTCCATGAGAAATAACCAATATTTAGCCGTTGAATTTATTTTTATTACTAAACCCAAGTCAGAGTCTCAGCCTGGGGTTCAAGTTCTCAAAGATGGTCAGATTTAATATATTTGTCACCACCTTGATATTGCTTAACTTCAGATGAAAGTGATGCTTGGCAAAGGTTGGAACTGCAGACAAACCATGAGTGGTTAATGTTGATGAACTATTAGAAAACCTCAAGTGTTTATTCTAAATTGTGATACATCTTGCTGGGCTCATATTAATTTTAACTGCCTCTTTTTCTCCCATTTATCTAGGTATTATTTTAGTTCATGATCTTGTGTACCATTACTTTTATTTTTTTTGGGGGGGGTTAAGAAAATACATAGCCTGTAACTAAATCGCTGTATCAGTCTTTCATTTCTTTTGGATAACTTCATAAAACAAATACCTAAAACTGTTTTAGGTAAAAGAGGCTGCTTTCTTTAAGAAAAGAAAAAAATTAAATTGTGTATTCCCGAGAATGGATATTTTTGAAGATCAGATAAGCCAGGATCATTTTAGTACATATCAGGTGAAATGTCCAGAGTTTACACCTAAAAATGAATTTGCAATCGTCTTTTGTCTCTATTTCCTAATTCATTTTTAGGGCTTTAAAGATCTGTTGTAACAGGACTCTTGTTACATTTAATAAGTGCCATGTTGATTGGCGTTCTCTAAGTAGGCTTTTCAGTTTGCCTGTGGGGAAATTTAATATAAAAACATTCAACATTCTTTTATTAGTGTTTTTTACTATTCCCAGTCCCATCAGACCTTTGGTGCAAGCAGTGTATTATTGAAAAGCTTATCTGTAAGAAGTGAGCCAAGGGGAAATTCAGCCTTTATTAATATTGACATCATGTTCCCACACAATGGCTGTCTAAAGAAACTTTTCAATTGGATTTCACCTGCTTTGATGCAATATAAATGGAAACAACTGAATGCATGGTTTAGCACCGAATAGTGAATGATGCTGTATACTATGACACCCAAACATAAAGTTTGAGTCCAGAGGTATTTCTAGGCCATTATTTTTTGTTCCCAATTTAAGATGGCTAGCAGAATGTCAACTTACGTTAATTTGAGAGGTTCTAGAATACATATATTTTCTTTGTTTTTTTTTTCCACTCATCCTCCAATTGCTAGTTTAGAGAAAAAGAATAATGTATATTCAAGGTGAAAATGTTACCAAGGGCCAAAATAAAATTTAGGTTGGATAGTAAGTTACATTTGAGGATGTATTAACCTGGATTTATAATTTCTATACTTATTCCTACACAGTATCAATATCCAGAAAAGATTAGGGGGACTTTAGAAGCAACTCAGGCCAGTTTGTTGAAATTATATAGCCCAAGATATGTTAGTTTTTATAGTGTAACAGGTAAAAGATTAAAGAAGCAAGTTGTTCCTTCTAGAAATCTAAAGTTCAGGACTAAGTCATCTAGGGGTAAAGTTATTTTTAAAAGAAACACACATGTTACTTTATCGCAGAACCAGACCACAGTTCAGTATATAAATGTTAACAAAAATAGCAAAGCATCAGTTAAGTAAAAAAGCATGAGGACTTCAAAATTAGGTGCAGTTGGGAGTTTGCTCAGAACTTTGTTATTTATTGTAGAATAAATTCTTAACTCAGTGAATACTATCACTTCTGTGGTTGAAGCAGTCCAAATTTGACAACTAGAATATTTCTTTAGTCACCATTTTCCTGGAAACACTCTAATTTTGAGGCGTCTAGAGTTATATTTAGCTTTTGAAGAGTAGTCTTTTAAAAATATGGTTATGAAACAGATTGATTTAGAGGAGCATTATAATTAGCTGCTGAATATGTTAGAAGGATAGATTATTCTACATGAATCACAGAGCTCACTTTAAGTGTCATTCCCCATTCTAAACTGCCAGCTTAATTTCTTCTCATTTTTCACCACAAGTGCCTTTTTTCTATTATGCCAATAATAAAGGTGTAGTTGTCATAAAATAGGCATACTTTGTGAAATAATGAAGTATAAACTGTTTTGTTTCAATTTTTAAAATAACTGAGTCATGCTTACTCTATTTGACAATAACCAGGAAAACCCACTAAGAAAGTATCCTTATTTTGAAAGCGTATATCCATATTTAGTACCTTCGGTGTCACTGACAGATGTTTTTAAACTAATGGATAAAAATCTACATCATAGAAAGACATAAAATGATAAGTGTAATGGGTCAAACATTTTTTGAATGTATGAAAATTATTATATGAAGAACAACTGTAATAATACAAATGATATTTAAGAATAAATTTAAAGTGACCCACATAAATTAAGGTATATTATTTAAAAACATAATTCTAGAAATCAATATGACAACAAATATCAAAATATTAATTTTTAAAACCCATCAAAATTTGTCAGTTAAAAATAAGAGTATCACTAAGTAAATTTTACTACATTATCTATATTTGTGTGCAATCTTGAAATTGTACAGTAAAAATTGTGTAAAATATGTAATGGTAAATATGTAATGGTGTCCATTACAAGATAAAAATTAAATAGAAATTTTAAATGTTCTATTACTGCAAGGAATGGTAGTGCACACCTTTAATTTCAACACTTAGGAGGCTGAGGCAGGAAGATTTCAATTCTGAGGCAAGACTAGACTACATAGCAAAAAAAACACCCCCAAAAACCAAATGAGAAATGGTCCTATTATACATAATGAACGCCATTGTGCTAGATGCATAGTCGGTGTTCAGTATTTATACTTGAATATTGAAATGTAAATAAAAGGTTAGTCCTTTACTGTTCTTTAAGAATGTCTATTTTCTTGCTTTTTGGTGGGGGTTTCTGTTTAAAAACCAGTTTTCCAAACTTAATTGCACTGGAACAAAGTATAGGAAAAAAAAGAACTTGTTACTAAAATGATAATGTGCTAGAATCCAGACTGCCAACCAATACAGAAGCAGCATTGCTGTAATAGATTCAAGTTAGCTTGGGTTTGGGGATTGCTGCCAATGAACTGGTAAATTGGAGAAACAAGCGCAGAAAGGGAGAGGACCAGGAAATTCTGTATAGGATGCACAAAAGTACAAGGGGTACTGCCTGAGGTCCTCTCAAGAGTTCTCTGAAAGCCTGTGGGAACCATTGTTACCTACAGCTTCAGTAAGTCTGGGTGCATCTAAAACGTTTTCTTTTTACCAAGTTTCCCCACACTGTTAATGCTAAAGATCCAAGAAATATAGTTTATGTGTTATTGGATTCAGTGTAGTTGGTATATTGGAGACACTGTTTGCACACCTAAGAGATGGAGAACTCCTTTACCAGGAGCTGCTAAAAATATTTGTGTCACTACATTAATGTTTTCCTGATTCTTCAAGCTCTCTGTTGCATTAAAATAAAATAATTATATAGAACCTACCAAAAATTCTCAGGATAATCATGCTTCTAAATGGCAAATCTGTCGTTAGAGAAAATTGAGACAGATTTAGTACTGCAATTCCTACATAGTTACATAGATCATGCAGGTGCCTGAATGTAGGTATAAACTTAGTCCAAACCTGAAGCAGGATACACCTTCCTAATAATGATCAACAGAAAAATACTTTATTTTTCAATTGTTTGTAGGACCCTATACCACCATAGAACACCATCGCCTGTTGTCATAAAAACTATGTAAATTAATTTCCATTCAGTTTCTTCTGATCAAACACGGGCTGGTGTTCCAGGCATAGGGACAGTGACAATTCAAGATGACTTTCTAAATTTCTAGTTCCTTTCTGCTCCTTACAGCTGAGCTGTTGCTTGTGAAAGTTCAGTTGTTGCATCTTAAATTTGTTTAGCAGTTGTACTTGTTGAAATAATGTAATTTAATAAGATATTGCTTGGGTTTTTTATATAAGTAAAATTATAGAGCTTAATAAAATAAGTGGATAAAATCATATCTAGTAAAATGGCGATGAGACAACTAAAAATGTAGAAAATAACAGAAATCTAGAAGTGTTTTCTGCAGTCACATTTGCTTTGTACATTATTTTTAAGTGGTGCCTTGATTATATTGCAAGAAAATCACATAAAATCAGAAAATGCATTATGTGTATGGTTTAAGAAAGGAAGAGTATGTTAGATTCTGTTGGGATTATTTCCTTTTCAGTGGAAAAGTTTTTGTTTTATATTTAAAATATTTATGTATGAGTTTACACTTGGATTTGAGCCACAATATAATCGGCAAGCTACATCCAAGTTATCGCCATCATCATCCTGCGCTTCCACTTGCTGTGGTGAAGATTGCTAATGTGTAATCGAATAAATCCTGCTCTTCTTCCAGAGTGATAAAGCAGGAGTTGGCACATCTCACCGGCAACCAGCACTTCTAGGTCTCTCAACCCTTCACAGTCAGGGGTAGCCACGTAACTAAGTTCTCACCAATAGCACATGAGCATAAGCGGTGGATGCTAATTCTAGACCTGTTCCTTCAAATGTCGCCACGTCAAAGTGCTAGCAGAAGCTGCATCCTGTTTTTGATCCCCCAATGCCTTTTCCTCTGTGCCCATGACACAGATTTCATGGAACTTAGAAATACACTGTAGGGGAGAAGAGTAAGTGGGGAAAGCAGCACTCTCTCCACGACCATACATGTGAGGAGGCCCTGGCACACGAAGAACAGAAAAAAATACTCTTGGTTCCTGAATGAACTGATGTTGGGGTTTTCTGTTGTGGTGGGAACTTATCTTTTTAATGCTAATACAATACAAGATAACACTTCTGAATGTAACAGAGTAGACAACTTCTACAGTACACGCAGAACTCTACAAAGGTGACCTTTAGTTTTAACTGTAGGAGAAGTTTAATACGTATTTTAATTCTCATATTTTATGACATTTTTGTGTCTACAAAGAATCCCTTTCATAAGGTTAAATTATTAAAGCAAGCAAAACAAAACTTATTCATCTAATAGAACACCAAGTACTACCATAGTGATTTGTATGTTAAAGATTTTATTTAGGAATAATTATCACTTATCTGTATAACTCACGTAAAATATTTGTAATTAAACTACAATCCCAGCACTCAGGAGGATGAGGAAGGAAGATCACAATGAATTTGAGACGAGTCTGGGCTCCACAGTGAGTTTAAGTTCAGCCTGAAGTATGTGGTGAGACCTTGTCTCAAAAAAAAAAAAATCAAATTTTAAAACTTTGAAATTGCAGTGATAAATTTTTTCTAGAATGTTTGGATACTACTTCAAAATTACTATTTAATGAACTATCACATGGTTCCAATCATATAGTATGATAGATTTTATTGCAGTTAACAGCATTAGTAGAGCTTATATAGGTGGAAATTTAATAAAAATCCAGTGTTTCGTTGTGGTGATATTAAACACAAAGAATAACATGGTGACTGTTGTATATAAAAGATTACAAAGTTAAGTGTTTATATATTTCAAAAATTCATTGATCAAACAAATGGCATTTATCATACCTCAAATACTACGACATCAAAATTAGAAATATGATTTATTTCTGGCAGTATCAGGTATGGTACCCAGAGCTTTTGCACTGAGTTATATCCCCAGCCCCTCTCTTCCTTTCTTTTCCCTCCCTTTCTCCCTTCCTTCCTCCCTTCCTTTCTCTTTTAAATTTTGAGGCAGGGTCTTGCAAAGTCACTAACTTGCACAGGCTGAGCTCAAACTTGCTATCCTCCTGCCTCGGCCTCCCAGAGTGCTGGGATCATAGGCTGCATCACTACACCCGGCTGGAGTTGCATTGTATACTTGACAGTGGTACAAAATCTCCTCTTAAGGAAAAAACTCTCTTTACTGAGAAAAATATCTTGGCTATACTTACAGGTAGAGGTGTAAATAAAATTTAGAAGAAAATAAAGGGAGAGTGTGTGTGTGTGTGTAAATTGCTTCTCAAGAAGTGAGCAGAAGCATTTTTATTTTTATTTTTTGGCAGATAGCAAAAGGAGGAGGAGTCATCACAAGAGACAGGAAAGGAGATAAGACTGAGACAAGGTACAATTAGACAAAGGAAACAGGGAAAAGGTGAGAAATTCCTCCGAAGTAGGTAGGCAAAGGACATGTTTAAGAGTATGGGTGCCTAACATTTAATTTGAACTGGCTTTCTTTCTTTCTTTTTTTTTTTTTTAATTTTTTTTTCC
>NW_022900918.1:9051087-9054385 GCF_012274545.1 Fukomys damarensis
AGTTACATTCATTACTGGGATCTTGTACCTCTACATGACGGGTCTTGGTTCTCATTTTTTTCCCCTTGTCCCTGCCCTCCCTTCACCCCCTCCTCCCCTCCCCATTTACAAACATTTTATTTCCATTTTTTCATTTTCTCCTATTTTTTTTCTTTCCCTTATTACCTTTCCCCTACCAAAGGCTCTTCTCCATTTTACTAAGCTGAAAGGCATGAATTCAATTGTTCAGGATTTTGCATCAATTTGGAGGAGAAATGTGATTTCACGAACCATAAACTTGAATCTAATACTAAATAGGTCCCAAAGGAGTGTTCTGGATGTCTCGCCTTGTCAAACTGGTGCAGAGATGACCATACAAATCATAGTGGCAGAGACACTTGCTGCTCAGGGAATATCCGTGAACCTTCCTCGCAGCACGCAGGGTCCTGTGACCTGTGCTAGACAATAATCTGTTAAAGCAAGCACTAGTGTGCAAATCTCTAGCTCTTTCATCACCAGGAAAGCCTGGTGTTAACAGAGAATGTGGCTACTAGGTCTAAGGCATCTGATTTCCCCAACGATTCTGTAAAGGAGCTGTCTTAAAGAGATACCAGATCCACCGCTGACTTCTCATGATACCATTTGCTGTACCACGGACATTTTAAGGGGGATCTAGTCTTGTACAATATGAAGGCAGTATCGTGCTATGGGCACAGACACACAAGGGTGGGTAGGCTGTCTTGGAGGACAAAGAGTGAAATGAAAGTCTATGGGCTGAAAAGAAGTGTCAGAAAAATATTTCTGTGATTTAGCTCTTAGTGAAGCAAAAAACAAAGTGCGCATTACAGGTTGATGGACTGGATACTGGTTTTAAAAAATGCTTTTGGAGACCCTAAACAGTGTTTAAAAGTGATTTTATAATTTGAAATAAAAGTCACTTTTGGTAATTCCGCCTAAACTTCAAAAGTCAAAATATTACTTGCAGGGTCAAGGTAAGGTGACGAATTATTTTTCAGCTTAGTCCAAAGAACTGAGTAACAAAGCAAGGGAAGAAAAATTCAGATTGAGTGTTCCTAAACTGTGGTGACACTAGATTTCATTCATATCAGATTCTACCAGCTGTACTATGTTACACATTAATATATACAAGTATATATTTAACTAACTAAACATATTATAAGTATATACTCTTACATGTACTATATTGGCACAGTTATGTGCACATATGCTTTGTTTCTTGTTACTACTTAGACAAAGTATAATAGCATGTTAAGAATGTTGATCTAAGAATCCAGACACCTCAAATTGCCTTCATATTTACATCACTAGTTCATTTAATAACTTGAACATGGAAGGTATTTCATTTCTTTGAGCTCACATTTCTCATTCTATAAAACAATTTATTCCTTTTTAATTGGTCCAATTCTTTATTCTGCTTTTGGAAGAATGGTCAGAATGAGCTAGATGTGTTTTCTAAAATTCATCACGAATTCTACTTTTGGAGACAATGTCAAGAGTATCGAAAAAATATTTTTAAAATTATGTTTCTTTTGCTCTGCTCCTGAGACAATAGGCTCTCTTTGCTTTCTTCTGGTAGTGGAGGATGCAGTGGTAAAGTGATAGAGTAGGTTTTGCAATGGTATCCTGAGCATGCCATACAAGCATTTTGAGGATGTGCTTCCTATCTCTGGCTTTATTTCCTAATTTTCTTCATCTCCTTCACAACTGAAGTGCCAGACAGAGGAATGGCGCGTAGTTATGTTAGTATTCCAGGCCACTGTACTTTTTTCTTCCGCTGGGCTTTTCTTGCTTTTGATTCATTCATCAAATGGAGCTCTCTGTCACTTGCTGTCTGTCTTCTCTCTACTTCTGACAGAGTTAGGCAATTTCCTTTTCTATGCTAGAGGTATAATTTGAAGGGTGTCCTGATGTCTTCATTTCTTACTGTAGTTGCAGAATATAATCTAATAAAATAATAAATTATTATTATGAAAAAAGAATTCATAGTACATAATAGAAGCACTTACTATTTCATGTGTACTTATGTTCAATCTTCATGATCTGATTAGACTTTTATATCCTGTACTCGTGAATATGGCCATCATAACTTTATCAAGCACTGAGACAGAAATTGTGCTATCAACTGCTAAAATTGTATCACAAGTATTTATTCACTTTAAACTAATTTTTTGTGTTTACTTTTAGGTAAAGAATTTTTTGAAATAAGTAATTTATTTACTGCAGAAGAAAATGCAAATTTTTGTGTTTTCCAGTGAATCTTGGACTTGAAGTTTCTATTCTTAACAAGGCTTTTTTAAAAGAGGCTTAATTATTGGAACCAATGTAACATTTCATATTGGCCACTTGCTGCTTTCCAAGAACAAGACTCAGTACCTTCTATTCATCAGTGACTTAAAATGTGCTATTTTAGCTCATCTCACAACACAATAATGAGTGAGATGCCATCTTATAATAATAACTATTATTATTAAATGAGAAGAATGAGACCCAGTCAAAGCTGATGACCTGCCCAAATTTCTTTGAAATGTACCAGGTCTGTGATTTGGAGCCAGCCTTTTTCAGTCCTAATTTCTTCATCCATTCCTTGCGAGACTTGGGGGATTCAATGAATTAAAATATGGAACCCTCTTTGAATAATATCTGGCAGGAATAAGCATTTATCTTTGCTCAATTCCAAAGCCGTTACTTTGCTTTATACACAATGAGGCTACCTTGGTAGAAGCACGACGCACTGTTCCTCCAAGATGTACCTCCACAATGCTGCTATGGTGAGTCTGTCAAATCAAAGAATGCCCTAGCATGAAAAGAATGTTGCTGAGTGGGACAGCCAGACAAGATGGGAAGAATGAAAGTTGACCCGGAGTTTGGGGCAAACGTGATTTTCAAAAGCATATAAAAATTGAAGAAATCATAGGAAAAATTCATTTGACCTACTACAGCCTTTTGTTACTTTCATATTGCAAACTGATAACTATTCAATATTTTGATGAAGGTTAAAACTTCTTAATTTCTTATTGCCTTTGTTCTCCCTTACTGGATACATGAACCTTCCTTCTGAAATGACAGAACTGACGATTCCTAGATGAGTTAAACCTTAGAATATGATCCTGTCATAAGACTATAACTATTGCAACAGCCTGAAGCCTAGTCCAACTCAAGTGATATGGTGTCTTCTAGAACTCCTGCTATGAACAGTTCATTTGTACATCAGTTGGAAACTGGATAAAGATGAGGTTTTTATGAAATGGAATACTACTCAGCCATAAAGAATGAGAAATTAGAGTCATTCATAGGAACA
>NW_022900918.1:9054423-9055543 GCF_012274545.1 Fukomys damarensis
CATATTGAGGATATACTCCTAAGTGAAATAAATAAGTCACACATGTGTAAATACTGAATAGTTTCTCTGGTATGAAAAACTATAATAGTATATAAGATCCTAATGAGATAATTGACAATGTGAAATAGGAAGAAAAGGGCTAAAGGTGTAGGGAAAGTGAGAAGGGTATGGGAAAGGTAATAAGGGAAAAGAAAAAAATATGAGAAAATGAAAAAATGGAAATAAAATGCTTTTGAATGGGGAGGGGAGGAGGGGGTGAAGGGAGGGCAGGGACAAGGGGAAAAAATGAGAACCAAGACCTGTCATGTAAAGGTACAAGATCCCAATGATGAATGTAACTGTACTGTATACCTAAAAAGTACCAATAAACTCAATAAAAAAAGTAAAGGCTAGAACTCCTGCTACGAAGCATTCTAGCTTTTTTCTGGCTTTTACATTTACTCTTCCTTTTGAGCCTGTGATTTGTCCAAAAGTCTTCCCATAAATTTTGGTTTCGCTTGCATTAATCACTTAGCTTACTTAAAACCAAAGTTGGAATGGAGTGGAATGGAATGTCAGTAGCCCTGTCATTACTCATTGCATGGCCTCAAGAATTCAGTTAATTTATTCCAGCCTTGTTGCTTAAATTAAATATTATATTTAGAATACTTCTTATAGTATTTGACAGAAAGGAATTAATAAATAACAATTATTAGTACCAAAATAAGAAAGAGGAAATCTTTTTTTCTACACCTTCTTCTTTATGATTTTGCTTCATATTTAAATTGGCGAAAAGTGAATGCAGTTGCCATTTCATGCTGCCCTGTTTACATATTTCAACTCCTTTATTTGGTCAAGTGTATCAGGGCCACACAAAATTATTTTGCCTTTCAAAGATTCAAACTCTTGAGAGAGATCAAAATGGTGATCATTACTTTCACATTTGATTTTGTTTTCATGTAATTTTTTTTAAAAGTAAGTCATTCCTAATTGCATGGATCTGAGCCTTTTCTTTCCTTTTTTTGATAAGATTAGCTAAGGGTTTGTCAATTTTATTTATTCTTTCAAAAAACCAGCTCTTTGTTTCATTTATTTTTTGTATCGTTTTCTTAATTTCAATTGCATTGATTTCTGCTCGGAT